>NC_053028.1:322690411-322810888 GCF_003073215.2 Triticum urartu
GAGAACTTAGGCGAGTACTGGACTGCAGCTAAGCCCCCGAGTGGGAGGGCTGCTCTCCACTCGGTAGGATTTTTTCAAACTTAGGCGAGTGCCTGACTGCAGCTAAGTCCTCAAGCGAGAGAACTTAGGCGAGTACTGGACTACAGCTAATCCCCCGAGTGGGAGGGATGCTCTCCACTCGGTAGGATTTTTTCAAACTTAGGCGAGTGCCTGACTGCAGCTAAGTCCTCAAGAGAGAGAACTTAGGCGAGTACTGGAATGCAGCTAAGCCCCCGAGTGGGAGGGCTGCTCTCACTCGGTAGGATTTTTTTCAAACTTAGGCGAGTGCCTGACTGCAACTAAGTCCTCAAGCGAGAGAACTTAGGCGAGTACTGGACTGCAGCTAAGCCCCCGAGTGGGAGGGCTGCTCTCCACTCGGTAGGATTTTTTCAAACTTAGGCGAGTGCCTGACTGCAGCTAAGTCCTCAAGCGAGAGAACTTAGGTGAGTACTGGACTGCAGCTAAGCCCCCGAGTGGGAGGGCTGCTCTCCACTCGGTAGGATTTTTTCAAACTTAGGCGAGTGCCTGACTGCAGCTAAGTCCTCAAGTGAGAGAACTTAGGCGAGTACTGGACTGCAGCTAAGCCCCCGAGTGGGAGGGCTGCTCTCCACTCGGTAGGATTTTTTCAAACTTAGGCGAGTGCCTGACTGCAGCTAAGTCCTCAAGCGAGAGAACTTAGGCGAGTACTAGACTGCAACTAAGCCCCCGAGTGGGAGGGCTGCTCTCCACTCGGTAGGATTTTTTTTCAAACTTAGGCGAAACGGATTCGCAGCTAAGACTCCGAGTGGGAGGCTGGCTCGCCACTCGGTAGGAAATCGTTTTTATAAACTTAGGCGAAGCGGATTCGGAGCTAAGCCACCCACTGGGGGATTTCTTACGTAAACAAAAACAATAATAATCACTGGGAAAATTATAATGCTCTTGTCTTTGATAAATAAACTACGGGAGTTTTTTCTTATTACATCTTATCTGAATTATAACTCAAGTATAAAAGGGGCGGAGTAGCTCTGCATTCCAGGCTCGTGGCTCATCAATCTGGCGATCGACATTGTAGAGGTGGTATGCTCCATTGTGGAGGACTCTGGTGACTATGAAGGGGCCTTCCCAAGTAGGAGCGAGCTTGTGTGGTTTCTGCCGATCCACTCGGAGGACTAAGTCTCCTTCTTGGAAGGCTCGGCTCTTCACGTTTCTGGCATGGTATCGACGCAAGTCTTGCTGATAGATGGTCGATCGAATCAAGGTCATTTCTCTTTCTTCTTCTAGGAGGTCGACTGCGTCCTGTCGGGCTTGTTCTGCTTCATCTTCAGAGTAGAGCTCGACTCGGGGAGCGTTGTGAAGCAGGTCACTCGGTAAGACTGCCTCGGCTCCGTAGACCAGAAAGAATGGGGTTCTTCCGGTCGATCGATTCGGGGTTGTTATTAATCCCCAAAGGACTGATAGAAGCTCGTCGACCCATGCACCTGCTGCATGCTTGAGATCGCGCATCAATCGGGGTTTCAGTCCTTTGAGAATCAGGCCGTTCGCCCTTTCTGCTTGCCCACTCGACTGGGGGTGAGTGACCGAAGCATAGTCGACTCGAGTGCCCTAAGAGGCGCAAAAGGCCCTGAATTTGTCGGAATCGAAGTTTGACCCGTTGTCGGTGATGATGTTGTGTGGAACTCCATATCTGAATATCAACTCTCTGATGAAACTGATAGCGGTGCAAGCATCAAGATTCTTGATAGGCTTGGCTTCAATCCATTTGGTGAACTTGTCGACTGCTACTAGCACATGAGTGAAGCCGCTCCTGCCTGTTCTCAGTGGTCCAACCATGTCCAGCCCCCAAACAGCGAAGGGCCAGACAAGTGGAATGGTTTTCAGGGCTGACGCAGGCTTGTGCAGCATATTGGAGTAATACTGACATCCTTCACATTTGTCGACTATCTCTTTTGCCATCTCATTGGCTCTTGGCCAGTAGAACCCCGCTTGGTATGCTTTAGCCACAATGGTCCGAGAGGACGCATGATGACCACAGGTCCCCGAGTGGATATCGTTAAGGATCATCTGACCTTCTTCTGGTGTAATACACTTCTGGCCGACCCTAGTCGCGCTTTCTCTATATAACTATCCCTTTATGACTGTAAAGGCCTTGGATCGACGGACGATCTGTCGAGCCTCTTCTTCGTCTTCTGGGAGTTCTTTCCTTAGGATGTACGCGATGTACGGTTCTGTCTAGATGGGAGTGATAACCAAGACTTCCATGATCAGGTCGACCACAGCTGGAACTTCAACTTCAGTCGGATCTGTGGCGCTTTTTGGCTGCGGGGCCTCTTCAGTGAAGGGATCCTCCTGGACTGATGGTGTGTGGATGTGTTACAAAAACACATTGCTGGGAATGGCTTCTCTTTTGGAACCTATTTTTGCCAGATTGTCTGCTGCTTGATTTTTCAGTTGGGGTATGTGATGAAGCTCTAACCCCTCGAATTTCTTCTCCAGCTTTCTCACTGCATTGCAATAACCAGTCATGGCTGGACTTCTGACGTCCCATTCCTTCATCACTTGATTAACCACCAAATCTGAGTCGCCATAGACCATGAGGCGATGGACGCTGAGTGAAATGGCCATGCGCAACCCATATAAAAGTGCTTCGTATTCTGCCTCGTTGTTAGAGGAATCAAAGTGGATTTGAAGAACATATCTGAGTTTATCTCCTCTGGGGGAGACCAACACCACCCCGGCGCCGAAACCATTTAGCATCTTGGAACCGTCGAAGAACATGGTCCAATGCTCTGAGTGAACCTGAGTCGGCAGTTGCTGTTCAATCAACTCGGCGACGAAATCCGCGATTGCCTAGGACTTGATAGCTTTCTTTGCCTCAAACTTGATATCTAGAGGAAGGAGTTCAATCGCCCATTTTGCCACTCGACCAGTTGCGTCCCTGTTATGCAAGATCTCTGACAACGGAGCGTCACTGACGACTGTAATGGAATGATCAAAGAAGTAGTGGGCAACTTTCTTTGTGGTCATATAAATCCCATATACGAGCTTCTGATAATGAGGATATCTTTGCTTCGATGGGGTCAAGACTTCAGAAATATAATACACTGGGCGCTGAACTTTGAAGGTTTTCCCTTCTTCTTCCCGCTCGACCGTAAGTACCGTACTGACGACTTGTCATGTGGCTGCAATGTAAAGCAGCAAAGGATCCTTGCTGATTGGGGCAGCAAGCATCGGCTGGGTGGAGAGCAGAGCTTTGAGCTCTACGAACGCTGCGTCAGCTTCAGGAGTCCACTCGAACTTGTGAGACTTCTTCATCAATCGGTAAAGAGGCAATGCCTTTTCACCGAGATGAGATATGAATCGACTTAGGGCGGCCAAGCAACCAGTAAGCTTTTGAACATCGTGCACTCGCACAGGACTTTTCATTCGGAGTATAGTACCGACTTTTTCTGGATTGGCGTCGATTCCCCGTTCGGAAACGAGAAAACCGAGTAACTTTCCACCAGGAACCCCGAATGTGCATTTTGATGGATTAAGCTTGATATCAAACCTTCTGAGGTTGGTAAAGGTTTCAGCAAGGTCGGTCAGTAGGTCGGAACCCTTCCGTGACTTGACCACAATATCATCCATGTACGCCTCCACATTCCGACTGATTTGGGTGAGCAAACACTTCTGAATCATCCTCATGAATGTGGCTCCGGCATTCTTGAGGCCGAATGGCATGGTAACATAACAGAAGCACCCGAATGGAGTGATGAAAGCTGTTTTGATCTCGTCAGGCCCATACAGACGGATCTGATGGTACCCGGAATAGGCGTCTAAAAAAGACAGTCGCTCACATCCCGCAGTCGAGTCGACTATCTGGTCGATGCGGGGAGAGGAAAATGATCTTTCGGGCAGGCCCGATTGATATGTTTAAAGTCAATACACATGCGAAGTGACTTGTCCTTCTTGGGGACCATGACAACATTGGCGAGCCACTCGGAGTGGTAGATTTCTCGGATGAACTCCGCCGTAAGAGTCGAGCCACATCTTCGCCAATGGCCATTCTCTTCTGGACGGCAGACCGTCGGAGATGTTCCTTGATAGGTTTTACTTTTGAGTCGACTCTTAGGCGGTGCTCAGCCAGCTCCCTGGGAACACCCGGCATGTCAGAGGGCTTCCATGCGAAAATGTCCCAGTTCTCACGGAGGAACTGGATGAGCGCTTCTTCCTATTTGGAGTCGAGTGTTGTCGAGATATGAGTTGGACCAGCGCTGGGGTTGGTCGGGTGGATGTGAGCTGTCTTCGTATCGCCAGTCGACTGAAAAGCTGACTCTGTAGCGGGCTTCTTGGCTCGCAACAAATCACTTGGGTCTGCAGTCTTCTGGTATTCCTGCAACTCCACCACTGCCATCTGAGCATCAGCGATCTTCGAACCTTTCTGAAAACATTCTTCCGCTTTCTTCCGATTGCCCGTAATAGCGATCACACCTTTGGGGCCAGGCATCTTCAATTTGAGGTACACGTAACATGGTCGGGCCATGAAGCGTGCATAAGCCGGCCTCCCCAAAATAGCGTGGTAGGCACTCTGGAAGTCTACAACTTCGAATGTCAACTTTTCTTTGCGGTAATTTTTGGAATCACCGAAAACCACATCAAGAGCAATCTGGCCGAGTGATTCAGCCTTCTTCCCAGGAATGACTCCATGGAAACTCATGTTGCTGGCACTGAGTCTGGACATCAGAATGCCCATCCCTTTCAACATCTCAGCATACAATATGTTCAAACCACTGCCACCATACATCAAGACTTTGGTCAGTCGAGTGCCTTCAACAACTGGGTCGACCACCAAAGCTTGCCTCCCAGGGGTGGCGATGTGCGTTGGGTGGTCAGACTGGTCGAATGTTATGGCAGTCTGAGACCATTTCAGGTAACTAGGTGTCGCCGGAGCGACCATATTCACCTCTCGGTTAATAACTTTCAGTCGACTTTTGCTTTCAACATCGGCAAAAATCATCAGAGTGAAATTGACCTGAGGGTATCTGTCGTCACTGTCTTCTTTGTCCTCGACCTTGTCCGACTCCTTTTCCTTACCTTTGGGCTGCTTGCCCTGGAACTGCTGGATCAAGAGTCGACACTGTCGAGTGGTATGTTTCGGGTAAATGAAATTACCCTCTCCATCTTTCTTTGTGTGGAAAAGACATGGTAAGTCCAACACATCATTTCCGTCCTGGCCTTTAACCTTTTTGGGGTTCCAAGGTCCTTTAGGTTTCCCTTTAAACTTTCCTTGGGTTAAAGCCAAGGCTTCCCCGGGAGCCGCTGGCTTGGCTTTCCGCTTCTGTTTCCGATTGGAATTTCCTCCGGTTTCTTGGGCGACTGACTTGAGCTTGCCACTCCTGAGTCGATCCTCATCTTCACCATTAGCGTACTTGGTGGCAATCTCCATCATCCGATTCAGGGACATATCTCTGGTTCGACCGAATTTCAAATTCAGTTCTCTGTACTTGACGCCTTCCTTGAAGGCACAAACCGCTTGGTGGTCAGGCACATTCTCCACTGAGTGATGTAACGTGATCCACCTCTGGATGTAATCCCTCAAAGTTTCATTCGGCTTCTACACGCAAGACCGCAGTTCCGTCAGCCCTGCCGGTCGCTTGCATGTGCCTTCAAATGTGGTGACGAACACTCGGGAGAGATCTTCCCAAGTGTAAATGCTGCTAGGCGCTAACTGGTTCAGCCACGCTCTGGCCGAGCCCTCCAACATGAGAGGCAGGTGCTTCATGGCCACTTCATCATTGCCGCCGCCAATCTGGATGGCCACTCGGTAGTCCTCAAGCCAAGTATCGGGCTTGGACTCGCCAGTGAACTTACTGACTCCAGTCGCCAACCTGAAGTTGGGAGGAATCACAGCGGCCCTGATGGCTCTACTAAAGCACTCTGGCCCCGAAACATGTACTCTGCTGCTGGTAGGTGCATCTCTGTCATGACCTTCTCAGTGAGCCCTGTTCTTGTCGACCAAACCTTGGACGAGAATGGATCTCGCATCAAAGCCTGGCCCTCTAGGGTCGACTGGAATCCTTCGCCCACCACTATGAGGGCGCCTGTCATCCTACTGGCGAGGCACATACGACCCGCTCCTCAGGGGAGGCGTGGGCACTCGACGTCGACCGTCACGATCGACTCGGTGATCATACTGCTCATGGTTCCTATACTGGTCACGCCGGTCTCCACGTCCCTCACGCCTCGAGGGCAATCTCGGGCTGTGAGCCGACTGGACTGTGTCCGCGGCAACGGATCTGCTGTGAATCCTGTTCCGCGACTGAGAAATAGCGGAATTCTGGTCTCCTGCTGCCCGGAGTAATGCTCTGATCTACAGCAAGCCTCTGCCAGCCTCCGACTGGGAAGCTTGAATCGACTCTGCTATACAGGCCGCAACTACTAAATTCTGAATTGGAGTTCGATATACCTGCGGGGGCGGGAAGAGCTGACGTCGACTGGATTCGGGAACCCGTTGTCGCGCACGCTCGTCGAGTGCTCGCTGGAGGTTCTCCAGTCGAGTGCGCTCGGCCAAGTTTGCCAGGCACACGTCTTCCAAGGCGCGAGCCTCGGGAGTTTCTCCAACGATAGGAGTGTGCAGTGCATCCACGTTCCGGTGGCGAAGTTCTTCTCTCTGCAGCGACGTGAGAGGCTCGGGAAGATACTCCTCATGGGGACGCGACGGGTCGCCTCCACCCGCGCCTCCGTCGGCGCGGGGAAAACCGGGAGGACTGGGCGGTCCATCGACCATCAGAACCTCCGCCGCCGGATCGCTGTTGTCGCACTCGGATACGGTCTCTGCGGAGCCAGTCGAACAGGCCGTAGAGGGATTCGTCGGGCTCGATCGCCGCGACTTGAGGGGTGGCCGACCGGTGTGCCACCGCGTGTCTCACCCACCGCTGAAGTCTCGACCGACCGGAGCGCTTGCGCCGGCGGGAAACGGGGAGGAAGGACAACACAGGAGCCGACCGGTAGGGGGTCGACGGTTGCCGCAGGAGAACGCCGCGGACGCATGCGCTAAAGTGCGTTGCCCCACGAACAGGGAGTGCGTCCATGTCGAGCGGAGCCTCCTGGAGCCAAGCAGAGTCGTCGACGATGAACGTGAGCGCACCGAGACGGATCTCGCGGCCCTCCACCAAAACTCCGCCGAAAACCATGATGATTCGGGTCGGAAAAGGTCGCAACTCCTCCAACAAACGCTAAAACACCGGACCCACGGTGGGTGCCAACTGTCGTGGTTCCAAGTCTGACAGTAGTGTAGGGGGTAAGTATGGAGAGGCAAGATCTTAGCTATGGTGAAGTTGTAAGAACGCAAGGTTTACGAGTTCAGGCCCTTCTCGGAGGAAGTAATAGCCCTACGTCTCGGAGCCCGGAGGCGGTCGACTGGATTATGAGAGTATGAATTACAGGGGTGCTGTAAGTGCATCTAGTGCCACCCCTGGTTGGTTTTGGAGTATTGACGAAAAACCTAGTTGAGGGACTAATGTGTTTGTGAGAATTGCAGGATAACACAGGTAGAAGTCCCTCATTGATTCGGTTTTCCTACCAGAGATGACCCCTAAAAATGTATGAAGACATTGATGTCAAAGGTGGTATATGAAGATATTCACATTGAAGACTATGACAAGAGAAGACATCGCATGAAGCCTATGGAGCTCGAAGACTTAGATCTTTCGTAGTTCTTTTTCTTCTTTGTTGAGTCATAGGAACCACCGTACTGTTAAGTGGGGTCCAAGAGAACCAGTCAGAATGACTGAAGTGATGCTTAAACAAAACCTATGTCTTCGAGTGAAGACTATGAGAGCGAATCTTGTCTAGAGTCGGACAAGTCAGCTTTGCTTGTAGCCCAAGTAAAGTTGCCGTGTGAGTTTGAAATCTGACCGTTGGAACACGTGTCAGTTCCTTAGTGACCCAGGGTCATTTCGGACAAATCAGGTCGGGTTGCCTAGTGGCTATAAATAGCCCACCCCCTACAACCATAAACGGTTGGCTGCTCGGAGTTAGAGTATGGCTTTTGTCGTTTGAGAGCAACCCACCTCGAAGCCTTTGAGAGAGAATTCCTTGTGAGGATAAAGCCCTAACCACCCAGAGCCAAAGAGAATTAGGCATCACTTAAGTCTTCTTGTCTGTGTGATCTGAAGACTTATTACACTTGAGGACTGTGAATCCTCCAGCCGGTTAGGCGTCGCGTTCTGAGCATCCAAGAGACATTGTGGATCACCGGTGAACGAAGTCTGTGAAGGTTTGGGAGTCTACCTTGAAGACTTACCAGAGTGATTGGGAGAGGTCTGTGTGACCTTAGCTCAAGGGGAATACGGTGAGGACTGGGTGTCCTACGCTGCGTGTTCAGGACTGGGTGTCCGCGACTGTGTGTCCTCAGGTTTAAATACCTAGCCGCCCTAACCAGACGTGCAGTTGTCACAGCAACTGGAACTGGTCCAACAAATCATTGTCTTCAACGAGTCACTGGTTTCATCCTTCCCTTCCCTTTACTTATTGTTACTCCTTGTGAAGTCATTGTATGTTTGCACTATCTTTTGTCTTCACTGAGTGACTGCGTGTTCTGTTTGGCTTCATAACATCTTCCTACCTGATCCTTACTACATTGCTGCTATTAGTCATTGTGCTCTCACTCCATTGAATACTTGACTATGATTTGCCCAGTGTAGTCTACCTTCCGTTGCATGGTAATAGGGTTATTTCTATCATTTGTCTTCGAAACTTCCACGTTTTGAAGACTTTCATAAAAATCGCCTATTCACCCCCCTCTAGTCGATATAACGCACTTTCAATTGGTATCAAAACAAGGTACTCCCTTGTTCTGTGTGATTCGGTTTAACCACCTGGAGTTTTAGCTATGTCGACTGCAGGGATAATTAAAGTCTCCGCTACGTGCCCCATCTTCAATGGAACTGAATATCCCTACTGGAAGAATAAGATGCGCATGCATCTAGAAGCCATTGACGTCGACCTATGGTATGTCGTCAAGAACGGCGTTCCCAAGGCTGGAGAAGGTGTCACTGCTGCTGATGTCAAGAAGTTCGTTCAACTGGACTCTACTGCCAAGAATATCATCTGTGGTCATCTGACCAAAGGACAATATGGCCGCGTGAGTGCTTTGGAAACATCTAAGCTGGTCTGGGACTGGCTCTCCAAGGTCAATGAAGGCGTCTCAACCCAGAGAGATCAGAGAATCAGTGTCCTTCGCAACCTCTTCAACCGCTTCAAGAGAAATGACAATGAGAATGTCCAGCTCACATTTGATCGACTCACTAACATCACGAATGAGCTTCAAGCCCTTGGCGCTACTGAGATCACCAAGCATGAAGTCATCAAGACACTACTGAGATCACTTGACAGTTCGTTTGACACCCTAGCCCTGATGATTCAAGAACGTCCTGATTTCAAGACACTCGATCCGTCTGACATACTTGAGAGGCTCAACACACATGAGTTTCAGCTTTCTGAGAAAAGAGATATCTACGGTCCAAACTATGGGCGAACTCGTGCCTTGAAGGCAAAAGCTGTCTCCTCATCTGAAGAAGAATCTCACAACAGTTCTAATGATCCTGAAGACATTGGAAGGGAACTTGCTATGCTTGTGAAGAAGTTCCAAAAATTCACCAAGAAGAAAGGTTTCAGAAAGTCTTCCCGATCAAGCTCAAGGAATGATGAAGTTTCTGCTCATGACTACAAGAAGAAAACATGTCACAAGTGCAAGAAACCTGGCCACTTCATCTCTGAGTGTCCGCAGTGGGACAATGAGAACAAAAAGAAGAAGAAGAGCAAGGAATATGAATCTGACGACAAGAAGAAGAAGAAATACTCAAAGTCTTCTTCCAACTCTTCCTCAAAGTCTTCATCACACAAGAAGAGCTCATCTGGCAAGGCACGTGCGTTTGTTGGCAAGGAAATGGATTCAGAGGAGGAGTCCGCTTCTGAGGAGGCGGAGGTGGAGTCTGAGGAGGAGTCCGATTCTGGCGTCGCAAGTCTGGCTATAGCATACGTTGCCAAGTCCATCTTCAACATTGAAGACAATGACTTCATCACCGACACCGATGCAAATGACAAGGACTACTCCGCTCCTACCTACTTCTTCATGGCACGCGGTGCCAAGGTAAACACACGCACTACTCACAATCAAACATCTAGTGACGATGACTCTGATTGTGGTTCAAAACCCAGCTACAAAACACTTGCTAAAATTTCAACTGAACAATAGAAAGCCATGGAACATATTCAAAAACTGTTAGACAAAAGCGATGATCTGTTAGGCGCTGAAATGACTCGTTCTGAGTCCTTAATTGAAGACATAAAAAATCTTCACGTTAAATATGAGGAACTTGAAAGTCGTCATGAAACGCTCTCAACAACTCATGAAAAGCTTTCCTATGATTATCTTCAAAGGAAGCAAGATCTTGAGAAATTGAGAGCGGCTCATGAAGATCTTCAAAAGGAAAATGAGTCACTTCGCGCCAAACAGATCAGTTCCGCTCAGGAAGGATTTTAACCACCATGTCTTAAATGCATTGAGCGTGATAATGCTACTACTGTTGCTGAATGTTCTACTGCTGCTACTGTTGCAATATCTTCAACTGTTGATGTGGGAACTAACCCCTCTGCTGAGGATTCCACTGCTATTGCTGATGAAAATGCTAGGTTGAACACATTGCTTGAAACAGGGATGTACAAAAGTCTCAAAGGGCATCAGACACTATGTGATGTCCTCAAAAGACAGATCATGAACCGAAACCCTAGGAAAGAGGGTGTTGGGTTCGTAAGGAAAATGAATGCTGATGGCTCTTACTGGAAACCTGAGCAGTACCCCAAAACCACATGGGTTGCTGCAAAGGAACCTTCAGCAGATCCATCCAATCTATCTGGCTTCACTTGTGCTAACCCCATTGTCATTGATGAATCCTTTGATGCAAACTATAAACTGTTTAAGAATCAGAATGGTGAAGTGTTTGCCAGGTACATTGGTACTAACTGCAGGAATGGACCGCCTATGAAGAAGATCTGGGTGCCGAAAAAGTGTTTGGAAAATCTTCCTGTGAATGTCATCACGACACCACAGATGAAGAAGATAAACCCCAGACCACAGGCTTCATACAGCCCAAAGGCTTCATACAGACAGAGGACTCACCTGAGTCGCACTAACGCAAATGTTTTGCAGGGAAACCATGCTCAGGCCTATGAATATAAGCGCGGTTCATCGAACCGCCATGTTCATATGACCAAGAACTATTCTGCTTATTCTTATGAGTACTATTGTCTGCCTGCAAGACTTTTTGCTAGGGCTCCAAAGCCAAAGTTCTCAGACGCTGCACTTAGACTTATTGCTTCTAAGCCACCCTTGAAGATGTGGGTGGCTAAGAAAGCTTAACTCTCTCTTGCAGGGAAAGGTCTCCAGCAGAAAACCAAAATTGTCTGACGCTATTGGGGACCTTGAACATCTTGTAGGGCGCAAGATCAAATGCCCGAATGGTCTTACTATGTACTTCGTTCCTGAATCGCTTGCTACTGTCCCTATTAGTCCTAATCTGGATCTAAGCTTTCATAACCCACTGGTTCGTCAAATGTTTTTGCTTCACAATTCTCTTCGTGAAGCCTATCCCCCTAACTGCACTGTAGGGTACGACACCAGCGTCTTCAGAATGGATTATTGACAGTGGGTGTACAAATCACATGACTGGCAAAAGAAGCCTTCTTATGGACTCAACCTTACGTCCATCCGACAAGAGCCACATCACATTCGCTGACACTGGTAAAAGTAAGGTATTGGGTCTAGGTAGAGTTGCAATCTCAAAGGATCAACACATGGATAAAGTCATGCTTGTTGAATCCCTTGGCTTCAACTTAATGTCTGTCTCAATGCTTTGCGATTTGAACATGATCGTAATGTTTGGAAAATATCATTGCCTAGTACTAATGGAATCTGACAAGTCTCTAGTGTTTGAAGGGTATAGGAAAGATGATTTGTATGTGGTAGATTTCTCAGCAGGGCCACAACTTGCAGTATGTCTTCTTGCAAAAGCTTCAGAATGCTGGCTTTGGCATCGAAGGCTTGGGCATGCTGGCATGAGGAACCTCCACACCCTTGCGAAGAAGAAGCATGTCATAGGCATCGAGGGCGTCAAGTTCAAGAAAGATCACTTATGCGGTGCCTGTGAAGCAGGAAAGATGACGAGGGCCAAACATCCCTCGAAGACAATCATGACAACTACTCGACCCTTCGAACTGCTCCACATGGATCTTTTTGGTCCCACTCACTACTCAACTTTTACTACTACTGCTTGCCTCTATGGCTTCGTCATTGTTGATGATTACTCTAGATATACTTGGGTGCACATAATCCGTTACAAGACTGAAGTGCAGGATGTCTTCAGACGATTCGCCAATCGAGCTATGAACAATTTTGGCGCCAAGATAAAGCACATCAGAAGTGACAATGGCACTGAATTCAAGAACACCGGCCTTGATACATATCTTGATACCTTGGGCATCACACATGAATTCTCAGCCCCGTACACGCCACAGCAGAATGGCATCATCGAACGCAAGAACAGAACACTCATTGAGATGGCCCGAACGATGCTTGATGAATACAAGACTCCAAGAAAATTCTGGCCTGAAGCCATTGATACTGCATGCCATACAATCAATCGTGTTTATCTTCACAAGCTTCTGAACAAGACATCTTATGAGCTCCTTACTGGAAAGAAGCCAAATGTCAGTTACTTCAGAGTATTTGGCGCCAGGTGCTGGATCAAGGATCCACATCACACTTCAAAATTTGCACCAAAAGCACATGAGGGTTTTATGCTTGGATATGGAAAGGATTCGCACTCCAACAGAGTCTTCAATCTCTTTCATTATAAAGTGGTTGAAACAGTGGATGTGCGATTTGATGAGACTAATGGTTCACAAAGAGAGCACCTCCAAAATGTGCTAGATGAAGTTCCATCCAGCGAATCAATCAAGCTTATGGGAACCGGAGAAATCATACCCTCTGAAGCTCAACCTGAAGAGGAACTTATCATCTCCGCACCTGATCAACCTGAAGACAATGCTCAGCCTGAAATCCCACTAACAATGACAATGATCAGCAAGAGCAAAACCTTCGCCGTGGACATCCTCGTGTTGCCAATGAAGTGCAGATTGAGAGAATAATTGATAGCATCAATGCACCCGGTCCGCTCACTCGTTCAAGGGCAACTCAGCTAGCAAATTTCTGTGGGCACTTCACATTCGTCTCAATAACAGAACCCAAGAAAGTTGAAGAAGCCTTCATGGAACCTGAATGGATTCAAGCTATGCAAGAAGAGCTTCAACAGTTTGAGCTGAATAATTTATGGGAACTGGTTAAGCGTCCTGATCCTTGGAAGCACAACATAATAGGCACCAAATGGATATACCGCAACAAGCAAGATGAGCATGGTCAAGTTGTCAGAAACAAAGCTCTTCTCGTTGCTCAAGGATATACTCAAGTGGAAGGCATTGACTTCGATGAAACATTTGCTTCTGTGGCTAGACTTGAAGCCATACGCATACTGCTGGCCTATGCAAATCATCATAACATACTTCTATATAAAATGGATGTGAAGAGCGCCTTTCTCAATGGCAAGATTGAAGAAGAAGTGTATGTTGCACAACCGCCTGGCTTTGAAGATCCAAAACATCCTGACATGGTATACAAGCTCAACAAGGCACTGTATGGCCTCAAACAAGCCCCTCGGGCCTGGTATGACACACTCAAATACTTCCTAAAGAGCAAAGGCTTCATACCTGGTTCCCTCGACCCCACTCTCTTCACGAAGACATATGATGGTGAACTGTTTGTGTGCCAAATATATGTGGATGACATTATCTTCGGCTGCACCGATCAGAAGTACAGTGAAGAGTTTGGATATATGATGCAAGAGCAATATCAGATGTCCATGATGGGAGAGCTAAAGTTCTTCCTCGGTCTTCAAATACGACAGCAACGCAACAGCATCTTCATATCTCAAGAGAAGTATCTCAAAGATTGCCTGAAGAAGTTCGGTATGCAAGACTGCAAAGGCTTCACGACGCCAATGCCAGCCAAGCATCATCTGGGTCCTGACGACAATGGTAAAGAGTTCGACCAAAAGGTATACCGCTCCATGATTGGTTCTTTGCTTTATCTATGTGCATCTAGGCCAGGTATTATGCTTAGTGTTTGCATGTGTGCTCGGTTTCAAGCGGCACCAAAGGAGTCGCATCACTTAGCTATGAAGCGAATTCTTCGATATTTGGCTCACACCCCAACTCTAGGATTATGGTATCCAAAGGGCTCAGAGTTTGATCTGGTTGGATTCTCGGATGCTGATTATGCTGGTGACAAAGTGGATCGCAAGTCTACATCAGGCACATGTCATTTTCTGGGACGATCACTTGTATGTTGGTCTTCAAAGAAGCAGAACTGTGTATCTCTCTCCACTGCTGAATCTGAATACATTGCTGCTGGATCTTGCTGCGCTCAGCTTCTGTGGATGAAGCAAACACTCAAGGACTATGGCATTCATCTGAAGCAAGTGCCACTCTACTGCGACAATGAAAGCGCCATCAAGATTGCCAACAACCCAGTTTAGCACTCGAAGACAAAACACATTGAAATTCATCATCACTTTCTCAGAGATCATGTTGTGAAGGAAGATATTGATATCATACACGTCAACACTGAAGAGCAATTGGCAGATATCTTCACCAGGCCCTTGGATGAAAAGAGATTTTGCAAGTTACGGTGTGAGCTAAATATCTTGGAATCCTCAAATGTCCTGTGATCAGGCACACATCCTAACACTTATGCATATTGATGACTTAGATGTGCAACACACGAAGTAAAGTATATCTTCAATCAATGAAGACATACATTCTAAGTGTGAATACATTAATGTGGAATTTGACTTCGGAGCGCCACGATAATTGTGCGCCATGTCTGGGTCTAATACTTCCTATACGGTGGGTAACGCCACCACCAAATGTTCTGTTTGAAGTGTTTCACTCATGGCGCTACATTTGCTATGTCTTCACATTTGGTTTGGCTTCAATCTCAACATGTCTTCATGATTATCTTCACTATGTTGATTATATATATTGTTGGGTTTCGTAGTAATTTCAAAAAAAATCCTAGGCACATGCAAGATCACGGTGATGCATAGCAACGAGAGGGGAGAGTGTGATCTACGTACCCTTGTAGACCGACAACGGAAGCGTTAACTTGGTTGATGTAGTCGTACGTCTTCACGGCCCGACCGATCAAGCACCGAAACTACGGCACCTCCGAGTTCTAGCACACGTTCAGCTCGATGACGATCCCCGGACTCCGATCCAGCAAAGTGTCGGGGAAGAGTTCCGTCAGCACGACGGCGTGGTGATGATCTTGATGTACTACTGTCGCAGGGCTTCGCCTAAGCACCGCTACAATATTATCGAGGACTATGGTGGAAGGGGGCACCGCACACGGCTAAGAATATGATCACGTGGATCAACTTGTGTGTCTAGGGTGCCCCCTTGCCCTCGTATATAAAGGAGCAAGGGAGGAGGAGGCCGGCCCTAGGAGGAGGGCGCACCAAGGGGAGTCCTACTCCCACCGGGAGTAGGACTCCTTCTTTCCTAGTCCAACTAGGAAAAGGGGGGAAAGGAGGGAAGTGGAGAAGGAAGGGAGAGGGGGGCCGCGCCCCAAACCCCTTGTCCAATTCGGACTGGGCTTGGGAGGGGCGCGCGCCACCTCCTGGCTCCTTCCCACTAAAGCCCATTAAGGCCCAATACTCTTCCCCGTATTCCCGTAACTCCCCGGTACTCCGAAAAATACCCGAATCACTCGGAACCTTTCCGATGTCCGAATATAGTCGTCCAATATATCGATCTTTATGTCTCGACCATTTCGAGATTCCTCGTCATGTCCCCGATCTCATCCGGGACTCCGAACTCCTTCGGTACATCAAAACTCATAAACTCATAATATAACTGTCATTGAAACCTTAAGCGTGCGGACCCTACGGGTTCGAGAACAATGTAGACATGACCGAGACACGTCTCCGGTCAATAACCAATAGCGGGACCTGGATGCCCATATTGGCTTCTACATATTCTACGAAGATCTTTATCGGTTAGACCACATAACAACATACGTTGTTCCCTTTGTCATCGGTATGTTACTTGCCCGAGATTCGATCGTCGGTATCTCAATACCTAGTTCAATCTCGTTACCGGCAAGTCTCTTTACTCGTTCCGTAATACATCATCTCACAACTAACTCATTAGTTGCAATGCTTGCAAGGCTTATGTGATGTGCATTACCGAGAGGGCCCAGAGATACCTCTCCGACAATCGGAGTGACAAATCCTAATCTCGAAATACGCCAACCCAACATTACCTTTGGAGACACCTGTAGAGCACCTTTATAATCACCAAGTTACGTTGTGATGTTTGGTAACACACAAAGTGTTCCTCTGGCAAACGGGAGTTGCATAATCTCATAGTCATAGGAACATGTATAAGTCATGAAGAAAGCAATAGCAACATACTAAACGATCGGGTGCTAAGCTAATGGAATGGGTCATGTCAATCACATCATTCTCCTAATGATGTGATCCCGTTAATCAAATAACAACTCTTTTGTTTATGGTTAGGAAACATAACCATCTTCGATTAACGAGCTAGTCAAGTAGAGGCATACTAGTGACACTTTGTTTGTCTATGTATTCACACAAGTATTATGTTTCCGGTTAATACAATTCTAGCATGAATAATAAACATTTATCATGATATAAGGAAATAAATAATAACTTTATTATTTCCTCTAGGGTATATTTGCTTCAGTCTCCCACTTGCACTAGAGTCAATAATCTAGTTCACATCGCCATGTGATTTAACAGCAATAGTTCACATCACCATGTGATTAACACCCATAGTTCACATCGATATGTGATCAACACCCAAAGGGTTTACTAGAGTCAGTAATCTAGTTCACATCGCTATGTGATTAACACCCAAAGAGTGCTAAGGTGTGATCATGTTTTGCTTGTGAGATAATTTTAGTCAACGGGTCTGTCACATTCAGATCCGTAAGTATTTTGCGAATTTCTATGTCAACAATGCTCTGCACGGAGCTACTCTAGCTTATTGCTCCCACTTTCAATATGTATCTAGATCGAGACTTAGAGTCATCTAGATCTGTGTCAAAACTTGCATCGACGTAACTTTTTACGACGAACCTTTTTGTCACCTCCATAATTGAGAAATATTTCCTTATTCCACTAAGGATAATTTTGACCGTTGTCCAGTGATCTACTCTTAGATCACTATTATACTCCCTTGCTTAACACAGTGTAGGGTATACAATAGATCTGGTACACAACATGGCATACTTTATAGAACCTATAGCTGAGGCATAGGGAATGACTTTCATTCTATTTCTATCTTCTTCCGTAGTCGGGCTTTGAGTCTTACTCAATTTCACACCTTGCAACACAGGCAAGAACTCTTTCTTTGACTGTTCCATTTTGAACTACTTCAAAATCTTGTCAAGGTATGTACTCATTGAAAAAACTTATCAAGCGTCTTGATCTATCTCTATAGATCTTGATGCTCAATATGTAAGCAGCTTTACCGAGGTCTTTCTTTGAAAAACTCCTTTCAAATATTCCTTTATGCTTTCCAGAAAATTATACATTATTTTCGATCAACAATATGTTGTTCACATATACTTATCAGAAATGTTGTAGTGCTCCCACTCACTTTCTTGTGAATACAGGCTTCACCGTAAGTCTGTATAAAACTATATGCTTTGATCAACTTATCAAAGCGTATATTCCAACTCCGAGATGCTTGCACCAGTCCATAGATGGATCGTTGGAGCTTGCATATTTTGTTAACACGTTTAGGATTGACAAAACCTTCTGGTTGCATCATATACAACTCTTCTTTAAGAAATCCATTAAGGAATGCAGTTTTGTTTATCCATTTGCCAGATTTCATAAAATGTGGCAATTGCTAACATGATTCGGACAGACTTAAGCATATATACGAGTGAGAAAATCTCATCGTAGTCAACACCTTGAACTTGTCGAAAACCTTTTGCGAAAATTCTAGCTTTGTAGATAGTAACACTACTATCAGCGTCCGTCTTCCTCTTGAAGATCCATTTATTTTCTATGGCTTGCCGATCATCGGGAAAATCCATCAAAGTCCATACTTTGTTCTCATACATGGATCATATCTCAGATTTTATGGCCTCAAACCATTTCGCGGAATCTGGGCTCATCATCGCTTCCTCATAGTTCACAAGTTCGTCATGGTCTAGTAACATGACTTCCAGAACAGGATTACTGTACCACTCTGGTGCGGATCTCACTCTGGTTTACCTACGAGATTCGGTAGTAACTTGATCTGAAGTTACATGATCATCATCATTAGCTTCCTCACTAATTGGTGTAGTAGTCACATGAACAGATTTCTGTGATGAACTACTTTCCAATAAGGGAGCAGGTACAGTTACCTCATCAAGTTCTACTTTCCTCCCACTCACTTCTTTCGAGAGAAACTCCTTCTCTAGAAAAACTCCGAATTTATCAAAAAAAGTCTTGCCTTTGGATTTGTGATAGAAGGTGTACCCAACAGTCTCCTTTGGGTATCCTATGAAGACATATTTCTCCGATTTGGGTTTGAGCTTATCAGGATGAAACTTTTTCATATAAGCATCACAATCCCAAACTTTAAGAAATGACAACTTTGGTTTCTTGCCAAACCACAGTTCAGATTGTGTCGTCTCAACAGACTTAGATGGTGCCCTTTTAAATGTGAATGCAGCTGTCTTTAATGCATAACCCCAAAATGATAGTGGTAGATCGATAAGAGACATCATAGATCGCACCATATCTAATAAAGTACGGTTATAATGTTCGGACACACCATTATGCTGTGGTGTTCCAGGTGGCGTGAGTAGTAAAACTATTTCACATTGTTTTAACTGAAGGCCAAACTCGTAACTCAAATATTTTACCTCTGCGATCATATCGTAGAAACTTTTATTTTCTTGTTACGATGATTTTCCACTTCACTCTGAAATTCTTTGAACTTTTCAAATATTTTAGACTTGTGTTTCATTAAGTAGATATACCCATATCTGCTCAAATCATCTGTGAAGGTCAGAAAATAATGATACCCACCGCGAGCCTTAACACTCATCGGATCTCATACATCAGTATGTATTATTTCCAATAAGTCAGTTGCTCGCTCCATAGTTCGGAGAACGGCGTTTTAGTCATCTTGCCCATGAGGCATGGTTCACAAGCATCAAGTGATTCCAAAAACCCATCAGCATGGAGTTTCTTCATGCGCTTTACACCAATATGACCTAAACGGCAGTGCCACAAATAAGTTGCACTATCATTATTAACTTTGCATCTTTTTGGTTTCAATATTATGATTATGTGTATCACTACGATCGAGATCCAACGAACTATTTTCACTGGGTGTGTAACCATATAAGGTTTTATTCATGTAAACAGAACAACAATTTATTCTCTTACTTAAATGAATAACCGTATTACAATAAACATGATCAAATCATATTCATGCTCAACGCAAACACCAAATAACACTTATTCAGGTTCAACACTAATCCCGAAAGTATAGGGAGTGTGCGATGATGATCATATCAATCTTGGAACCACTTCCAACACACATTGTCACTTCACCCTTAACTAGTCTCTGTTTATTCTGCAACTCCCGTTTCGAGTTACTAATCTTAGCAACTGAACTAGTATCAAATACTGAGGGGTTGCTATAAACACTAGTAAAGTACACATCAATAACATGTATATCAAATATACTTATGTTCACTTTGCCATCCTTCTTATCTGCCAATCACTTGGGGTAGTTCCGCTTCCAGTGACCAGTCCCTTTGCAGTAGAAACACTTAGTCTCAGGCATAGGACCAGACTTGGGCTTCTTCACTTGAGCAGCAACTTGCTTGCTGTTCTTCTTGAAGTTCCCCTTCTTCCCTCTGCCCTTTTCTTGAAACTAGTGGTCTTGTCTACCATCAACACTTGATGTTTTTCTCGATTTCTACCTTCGTCAATTTCCGCATTACGAAGAGCTTGGGAATCGTTTCCGTTATCCCTTGCATATCATAGTTCATCACTAAGTTCTACTAACTTGGTGATGGTGACTAGAGAATTCTGTCAATCACTATCTTATCTGGAAGATTAACTCCCACTTGATTCAAGCGATTGTAGTACTCAGACAATCTGGGCACATGCTCACTAGTTGAGCGATTCTCCTCCATCTTTTAGCTATAGAACTTGTTGGAGACTTCATATCTCTCAACTCGGGTATTTGCTTGAAATATTAACTTCAACTCCTGGAACATCTCATATGCTCCATGACGTTCAAAACGTCTTTGAAGTCCCGATTCTAAGCCATTAAGCATGTTGCACTAAACTATCAAGTAGTCATCATATTGAGCTAGCCAAACGTTCATAACGTCTGCATCTGCTCCTGCAATAGGTCCGTCACCTAGCGGTGCATCAAGGACATAATTCTTCTGTGCAGCAATGAGGATAAACCTCAGATCACGGATCCAATCCGCATCATTGCTACTAACATCTTTCAACACAATTTTCTCTAGGAACATATCAAAATAAACACAGGGAAGCAACAACGCGAGCTATTGATCTACAACAAAAATTGCAAAATACTACCAGGACTAAGTTCATGATAAATTCAGGTTCAATTAATCATATTACTTAAAGAACTCCCACTTAGATAGACATCCCTCTAATCCTCTAAGTGATTACGTGATCCAAGTCAACTAAACCATGTCCGATCATCACGTGAGATGGAGTAGTTTCGTTGGTGAACATCGCTATGTTGATCATATCTGCTATATGATTCACGCTCGACCTTTCGGTCTCCGTGTTCCAAGGCCATATCTGTATATGTTTGGCTCGTCAAGTATAACCTAAGTATTCTGCGTGTGCAACTGTTTTGCACCCGTTGTATTTGAACGTAGAGCCTATCAAACCCGATCATCACGTGGTGTCTCAGCACGAAGAACTTTCGCAACGGTGCATACTTAGGGTGAACACTTCTTGATAATTAGTGAGAGATCATCTTATAATGCTACCGTCAATCAAAGCAAGATAAGATGCATAAAAGATAAACATCACATGCAATCAATATAAGTGATATGATATGGCCACCATCATCTTGTGCTTGTGATCTCCATCTTCGAAGCACCGTCATGATCACCATCGTTACCGGCGCGACACCTTGATATCCATCGTAGCATCGTTGTCGTCTCGCCAATCTTATGCTTCCACGACCATCGCTACCGCTTAGTGATAAAGTAAAGCATTACAGCGCGATTGCATTGCATACAATAAAGCGACAACCATATGGCTCCTGCCAGTTGCCGATAACTCGGTTACAAAACATGATCATCTCATACAATAAAATTTAGCATCATGTCTTGACCATATCACATCACAACATGCCCTGCAAAAACAAGTTAGACGTCCTCTACTTTGTTGTTGCAAGTTTTACGTGGCTGCTACGGGCTTAAGCAAGAACCAATCTTACCTACGCATCAAAACCACAACGATAGTTTGTCAAGTTGGTGTTGTTTTAACCTTCGCAAGGACCGGGCGTAGCCACACTTGGTTCAACTAAAGTTGGAAAACTGTCACCCGCTAGCCACCTTTGTGCAAAGCACGTCGGGAGAACCGGTCTCGCGTAAGCGTACGCGTAATGTCGGTCCGGGCCGCTTCGTCCAACAATACCGCCGAACCAAAGTATGACATGCTGGTAAGCAGTATGACTTATATCGCCCACAACTCACTTGTGTTCTACTCGTGCATATAACATCAACACATAAAACCTAGGCTCGGATGCCACTGTTGGGTTTCGTAGTAATTTCAAAAAAATTCCTACGCACACGCAAGATCATGGTGATGCATAGCAACGAGAGGGGAGAGTGTGATCTACGTACCCTTGTAGACCAACAACAGAAGCGTTAACTTGGTTGATGTAGTCGTACGTCTTCACGGCCCGACCGATCAAGCACCGAAACTATGGCACCTCCGAGTTCTAGCACACGTTCAGCTCGATGACAATCCCCGGACTCCGATCCAGCAAAGTGTCGGGGAAGAGTTCCTTCAGCACGACGGCGTGGTGACGATCTTGATGTACTACTGTCGCAGGGCTTCGCCTAAGCACCGCTACAATATTATCGAGGACTATGGTGGAAGGGGGCACCGCACACTGCTAAGAATATGATCACGTGGATCAACTTGTGTGTCTAGGGTGCCCCCTTGCCCCCGTATATAAAGGAGAAAGGGAGGAGGAGGCCGGCCCTAGGAGGAGGGCGCGCCAAGGGGAGTCCTACTCCCACCGGGAGTAGGACTCCTTCTTTCCTAGTCCAACTAGGAAAAGGGGGGAAAGGAGGGAAGTGGAGAAGGAAGGGAGGGGGGCCGCGCCCCAAACCCCTTGTCCAATTCGGACTGGGCTTGGGAGGGGCGCGTGCCACCTCCTGGCTCCTTCCCACTAAAGCCCATTAAGGCCCAATACTCTTTCCCGTATTCCCGTAACTCCCCGGTACTCCGAAAAATATCCGAATCACTCGGAACCTTTCCGATGTCCGAATATAGTCGTCCAATATATCGATCTTTACGTCTCGACCATTTCGAGACTCCTCGTCATGTCCCCGATCTCATCCGGGACTCCGAACTCCATCGGTACATCAAAACTCATAAACTCATAATATAACTGTCATTGAAACCTTAAGCGTGCGGACCCTACGGGTTCGAGAACAATGTAGACATGACCGAGACACGTCTCCGGTCAATAACCAATAGCAGGACCTGGATGCCCATATTGGCTCCTACATATTCTACGAAGATCTTTATCGGTCAGACCGCATAACAACATACGTTGTTCCCTTTGTCGTCGGTATGTTACTTGTCCGAGATTCGATCGTCGGTATCTCAATACCTAGTTCAATCTCGTTACCGGCAAGTCTCTTTACTCGTTCCGTAATACATCATCTCACAACTAACTCATTAGTTGCAATGGTTGCAAGGCTTATGTGATGTGCATTACCGAGAGGGTCCAGAGATACCTCTCCGACAATCGGAGTGACAAATCCTAATCTCGAAATACGCCAACCCAACATGTACCTTTGGAGACACCTGTAGAGCACCTTTATAATCACCCAGTTACGTTGTGACGTTTGGTAGCACACAAAGTGTTCCTTTGGCAAACGGGAGTTGCATAATCTCATAGTCATAGGAACATGTATAAGTCATGAAGAAAGCAATAGCAACATACTAAACGATCGGGTGCTAAGCTAATGGAATGGGTCATGTCAATCACATCATTCTCCTAATGATGTGATCCCGTTAATCAAATAACAACTCTTTTGTTTATGGTTAGGAAACATAACCATCTTCGATTAACGAGCTAGTCAAGTAGAGGCATACTAGTGACACTCTGTTTGTCTATGTATTCACACATGTATTATGTTTCCGGTTAATACAATTCTAGCATGAATAATAAACATTTATCATGATATAAGGAAATAAATAATAACTTTATTATTGCCTCTAGGGCATATTTCCTTCATTAATGTCAAGGATGTGTCTTTTTTTGTAGTGCATCGCTCATCCCCGACCGCCACTCATAAAGGAGGACAATCAAAGAAACTCCTCATGCTTCAAAATTGTCACACAACGTTTGCCATACGTGCATGCTACGGGACTTGCAAACTCTAACACAAGTATTTCTCAAATTCACAACTACTCAACTAGCATGACTCTAATATTACCATCTTCATATCTCAAAACAATCATCAAGTATCAAACTTCTCATAGTATTCAATGCACTTTATATGAAAGTTTTTATTATACCCATCTTGGATGCCTACCATATTAGGAGTAATTTTATAGCCAAAGCAAATTACCATGTTGTTCTAAAGGAATCTCAAAATAATATAAGTGAAGCATGTGAGATCAATAATTTCTATAAAATAAAACCACCACTGTGCTCTAAAAGATATAAGTGAAGCACTAGAGCAAAATTATCTAGCTCAAAAGATATAAGTGAAACACAAAGAGTATTCTAATAAATTCTGATTCTTGTGCGTCTCTCCAAAAGGTGTGTACAACAAGGATGATTATGGTAAACTAACAAGCAAAGACTCAAATCATACAAGACACTCCAAGCAAAACACACATCATGTGGTGAATAAAAATATAGCCGCAAGTAAAGTTACCGATGGACGAAGACGAAAGAGGGGATGCCTTCCGGGGCATCCCCAAGCTTAGGCTTTTGGTTGTCCTTGAATTTTACCTTGGGGTGCCTTGTGCATCCCCAAGCTTAGGTTCTTGCCACTCCTTATTCCAACATCCATCAAATCTTTACCCAAAAACTTGAAAACTTCACAACACAAAACTCAACAGAAAATCTCATGAGCTCCGTTAGTATAAGAAAACAAACCACAACTTTAAGGTATTGTAATGAACTCATTCACTAGTGCAGAACCGGGCAATAGCACCGGTTCGTAAGAGCCTTTAGTGCCGGTTCCGTAACCGGCACTAAATTGTGGGCACTAAAGCCCCCTCCCTTTAGTACCGGTTCAGCACGAATCGGTGCTAAAGGGCAACCACGTGGCACGAGCCAGCTCCGTGGGCGCGTAGGACATTAGTACCGGTTGGTAACACCAACCGGTACTAAATGTTTGGGTGTGTTTTGGTTTTATTTTTTATTTTTACTTTAATTTTGTGTTTTCAATTTAATTTAGTGATTGTTTTACATTATAATGAGTTGTTAAATCATTAGGTGAATGTACTGCCACTAGTGCAGAACCGGGCAATAGCACCGGTTCGTAAGGCCCTTTAGTGCCGGTTTGGTAACCGGCGCTAAAATGTAGGCACTAAAGCCCCCCCCCCCTTTACTACCGGTTCAGCATGAACCGGTGCTAAAGGGCAACCACGTGGCACGAGCCAGCTTCGGGGGTAGGGAGCCATTTAGTACCGGTTGGTGTCACCAACCGGTATTAAAATGTTGGGGGGGTTTTGGGTTTATGATTTCTTTTTCATTTAATTTTGTGTTTTCCATTTAATTCTTTTTCGTTTGCTGGTATTTTACGATACTACATATTGTACACGTTATGCATATATATAAATAGAATTTCTAGTAGAACCGATCATAATATATATATATCATCGAATGTCTCACAACCACCATTAATTAATTCAGACATATATACACACATGTATATATATATACAATTTCTCCTAATTAGTGCCTTCGGAGCCAGTGGCATTAGCCTAGCTAATTGGTGCCTTCGGAGCACGATAACAATTGGAAGTGGTTCATGGGGGCGGTAGCGGGTAATAGTATTCTCCTTTGGGATCTATGACCTGGTCGAGCAAAAATCCCGCTATTTCCTCTTGAATTGCTTCTATGCGGTCCTGTGCTAGGAGCTTGTCCTGCACCTCTTTGAACTGTTAAGAAGGAGATCAATATGCATGTGTATTAGTTGTGTGACTAGATATTGATAATGGTGTAAAAATTGTGAATAGTGTTCTCACAATCGATATCGTACCCACTCCTGTCTTTGAGATTTGCTCCTTTCGGACGCCATCATGCGAATGTTCTCGCAAACGTAGTATGCACATAGATCATTCCCCGGCGCCTGCTTTAGGGCCTTTACGAGAATGGAATTTTGATCAGATAATAATTAATCAAGCATGATAATTAAAGAGATGGCAGCTAGCTATTACTACTTAATTACTTACCTTGGGTCGATACCATTTCAGACTTTGTTTCCATGGGCCTGGAGTGACCCTGATGAACTTTGCCCAAGCCCTGCCCGCCGACAAAGAAATTGAATAAATGGGTTATTAAATAGTTGTTATCAGGAAATGACGAACTAATTAAATAGGACGAGATATAGTTAATAATGATTTAAATTACCTGTTGACTATCCCGTTCACGATGGTGTAGTCACTTGCTTTCTTAAGTAGCGAGTCTAGTACTTCAACTGTTCCTTCATCAACTTTAATGATTAACAAGATCCAATGATATCTGCATGCACACACGTTTGCATGTCTTAATTAAGCGAGCATATGTAAGCAAAAACATGTAGCTATAGCTAGTAGGGAAAAACAGCCTTGGTTCACACTCTCTGTTTCTCGAACTCAATTATCCGATTAACCAGGAGATCACCGTTGGCAAAGACCTTGATGGCAAAGAGGCTCTGTTTGCTATGGAAAACTGTGTCTACACGGTGAGCCCTAGGAGTTTGGGAGCAAACTCCCCTAATTGTCAATGATATAGCCTGTAGCCAAAAGAAGGTGAGAATGACAAAGGCATCCGGATTAACTTTGATCCTTGGATGTCTCAATTACGACATGCAGTGATGTGGTTCAAGCCTTCAGGTTGATATGTAATTGGGCTGTTGTGTCGAAAGGGTGGAGTATTGGTGTCTCCGGATCATTGGTCGCTGAAGCGGGGCTACAAATTATGATGGTGTTGGATCATCTCTTCGAATGACTTTGTTGTCTTTGCTGCTTGTTCTGGATGGGTAGTTCTTTCTTTTGTTATGCATATTCCTTGTCATTTGGTCATCCTCGTCTATGTAACTCTTACTATGTAATAGTTGGCTCTGTTTAGAATGTCATTCTAGTCTGGATCACGAGAGTCTGAGCGCTGCAGATGGGTGCATTTTGGTGGTGTAGCAAGACTTCTTATGAACTATCATGTCTTGTTGTTTATGTTAGTAGTAGTCACTAGTCAGTGTTTGAATGTTGCATATATCGTTGTTTCGAACTGTTTATTGTCTCGAACTACTGGTGGGCTAAATGAGGGCATCACCATTCTCCAGTGTTCAGAGTGTATCTCCTTTTTTCAAGTTATATAATTTGAGCTCAGTGTCTTTTCAATGATGTACACTTGTTTGGGCCAGTTAGGTGTCGTTGAATATGGGCCGAGTAGTAATGCAATGCCAAACAGGTCAATTATGACTCTCAGGCCGGGCTCTCAAAAGATCCTCAAAAAAAAGGTCGGGCTCTCCAAAAAAGAAAGAATAAGGACTCTTAGGCCGACATGTGGGCGCCACCAGTGTTTTCGTGCACTTGCGCGCCGAGAGCATATCAGCGCGTGTTCAAAATTCAAGCTACCTTTTCATCCCCAATCTCCCGCCCCTCCCCCACCTCTGGAATCTCGATTCCTACTCTAGTTCCCCCAAATCCCCCTCTTGTACTCCATGTACTCAAGCTCACTATCATGTCGCCGGTTAACACGGATCTCCAAGCCGGAGATCCTGAGGTCTGTCCTGCCTTCGGTCACTGTGTGCTGTCGCTCAACAATGGCATGGCGGCGCTTGACGACAAGTTTGCCGGCAAAGTGCTAATGGTAACCATCAACGGTGACCGGCCTCTCGTCTCGCCGGACGACCTTGTCAAAGCTCTTGGCATTGCGCACGGCATCCAAATAAGTGACTAGCTGATGTCTACTACACAACCTTCTTCTTGTAGACGTTGTTGGGCCTCCAAGTGCAGAGGTTTGTAGGAAAGTAGCAAATTTCCCTCAAGTGGATGACCTAAGGTTTATCAATCCGTGGGAGGCGTAGGATGAAGATGGTCTCTCTCAAACAACCCTGCAACCAAATAACAAAGAGTTTCTTGTGTCCCCAACACACCCAATACAATGGTAAATTGTATAGGTGCACTAGTTCGGCGAAGAGATGGTGATACAAGTGCAATATGGATGGTAGATATAGGTTTTTGTAATCTGAAAATATAAAAACAGCAAGGTAACTAATGACAAAAGTGAGCGTAAACGGTATTGCAATGCTAGGAAATAAGGCCTAGGGTTCATACTTTCACTAGTGCAAATTCTCTCAACAATGATAACATAATTGGATCATATAACTATCCCTCAACATGCAACAAACAGTCACTCCAAAGACACTAATAGCGGAGAACAAACAAAGAGATTATGGTAGGGTACGAAACCACCTCAAAGTTATTCTTTCCGATCGATCTATTCAAGAGTCCGTAGTAAAATAACACGAAGCTATTCTTTCCGTTCGATCTATCATAGAGTT
Organism: Triticum urartu; assembly: GCF_003073215.2. Lineage (NCBI taxonomy): Eukaryota > Viridiplantae > Streptophyta > Magnoliopsida > Poales > Poaceae > Triticum > Triticum urartu. Next base: position 322,718,589 of record NC_053028.1, read on the forward strand.
CGTACTAGAATAACACCTTAAGACACAAATCAACCAAAACCCTTATGTCACCTAGATACTCCAATGTCACCTCAAGTATCCGTGGGTATGATTATATGATATGCATCACACAATCTCAGATTCATCTATTCAACCAACAAAAAGTACTTCAAAGAGTGCACCAAAGTTTCTACCGGAGAGTCAAGACGAAAACGTGTGCCAACCCCTATGCATAGGTTCATGGGCGGAACCCGCAAGTTGATCACCAAAACATACATCAAGTGGATCACGTGATATCCCATTGTCACCACAGATAAGCGCGGTAAGACGTACATCAAGTGTTCTCAAGTCCTTAAAGACTCAGTTCGATAAGATAACTTCAAAGGGAAAACTCAATCCATTCAAGAGAGTAGAGGGGGAGAAACATCATAAGATCCAACTATAATAGCAGAGCTCGTGATACATCAAGATCGTACCACCTCAAGAACACGAGAGAGAAAGATCAAACACATACTACTGGTACATACCCCCAGCCCCAAGGGTGAACTACTCCCTCCTCGTCATGGAGAGCGTCGGGATGATGAAGATGGCCACCGGTGAGGGATCCCCCCTTCGGCAGGGTGCCGGAACAGGGTCCTGATTGGTTTTTGGTGGCTACAGAGGCTTGTGGCGGCGGAACTCCCGATCTGTTCTGTTCCCCGATGGTTTTAGGGTATATGGACATATATAGGCGAAAGAAGTCGGTTAGGGGAGCCATGAGGGGCCCACGAGGGTGGAGGGCGTGCCTAGGGGGTGGGCGCGCCCCCTGCCTCGTGCCTTCCTCGTTGCCTCCCTGACGTGCACTCAAAGTCCCCTGGATTGCTTCTGTTCCAAAAATAACTCTCCCGAAGGTTTCATTCCGTTTGGACTCCGTTTGATATTCCTTTTCTGCGAAACACTGAAACAAGGGAAAAACATAAACTGGCACTGGGCTCTGGGTTAATAGGTTAGTCCCAAAAGTAATATAAAAGTGCATAATAAAGCCCATAAACATCCAAAACAGATAATATAATAGCATGGAACAATCAAAAATTATAGATATGTTGGAGACGTATCAACATCCCCAAGCTTAATTCTTGCTCGTCCTCGAGTAGGTAAATGATAAAAACAGAATTTTTGATGTGGAATGCTTCTTAGCATAATTCTCAATGTAAATCTTTTTATTGTGGTATGAATATTTAGATTCGAAAGATTCAAGATAAATGTTTAATGTTGACATAAAACAATAATACTTCAAACATGCTAACCAAGCAATTATGTCTTATCAAAATAACATAGCCAAAGAAATCTTATCCCTACAAAATCATATAGTTAGGCCATGTTTCAATATTGTCACACAAACGTCCTCATCATGCATAACCCCAATGACAAGCCAAGCAATTGGTTCATACTTTTAACGCGCTTCAGCCTTTTCAACTCTTACGCAATACATGAGCGCAAGCCATGGATATAGCACTATGGGTGGAGTAAAGTATAATGTTGGGGGTTATGAGAGAAGACAAAACAGGTAGAAAGTCTCACATTGACACGGCTAATCAATAGGCTATGGAGATGCCCATCAATTGATATCAATGAGAGGAGTAGGGATTGCCATGCAACGGATGCACTAGAGCTATAAATATGTGAAAGCTCAACAAAAGAAACTATGTGGGTGTGCATCCAACTTGCTTGCTCACGAAGACCTAGGGCATTTTGAGGAAGCCCATCATTTGAATATACAAGCCAAGTTCTATAATGAAGGATTCGCACTAGTATATTAAAGTGACAACATAGGAGACTCTCTATCATGAAGATCATGGTGCTACTTTGAAGCACAAGTGTGGTAAAAGGATAGTAGCATTGCCCCTTCTCTCTTTTTCTCTCATTTTTTTAATTTGGGCCTTTTCTCTTCTTCTTTTTTCTTTTTTTATGGCCTCTTTTTTTTCTCTTTTTAGTCCAGAGTCTCATCCCGACTTGTGGGGGAATCACAATCTCCATCATCCTTTTCTTACTTGGGACAATGCTCTAATAATGATGATCATCACACTTTTATTTACTTACAACTCAACAATTACAACTCGATACTTAGAACACAATATGACTCTATATGAATGCCTCCAGCGGTGTACCGGGATGTGCAATGACTCATGAGTGACAAGTATGAAAGAATTATGAACGGTGGCTTTGCTACAAATACAATGTCAACTACATGATCATGCAAAGCAATATGACCATGATGGATCGTGTCATAATAAACAGAACGGTGGAAAGTTGCATGGCAATATATCTCGGAATGGCTATGGAAATGCCATGATAGGTAGGTATGGTGGCTGTTTTGAGGAAGATATAAGGAGGCTTATGTGTGATAGAGCGTATCATATGATGGGGTTTGGATGCACCGGCGAAGTTTGCACCAACTCTCAAGGTGAGAAAAGGCAATGCACGATACCGAAGAAGCTAGAAAATTGCGGAAAGGTAAGTGTGTGTATAATCCATGGACTCACATTAGTCATAAAGAACTCATAAAGTTTATTAGCCCTCGAAGTAAAGTACTACTACGCATGCCCCTAGAGATATAGATTGGTAGGAAAAGACCATCGCTCGTCCCCGACCGCCACTCATAAGGAAAGCAATAAAAGAACATCTATGTGTCAAAATTGTTACACAACTTTTAGCATACGTGCATGCTACGGGACTTGCCAACTTTAACACAAGTATTTCACAATTTCACAATTACTCAACTAGCACACTCTAATATTACCACCTTTATATCTCAAAACATTTATCAAGTATCTAACTTCTCATGATATTCAATGAACTCAATATGGAAGATTAATTTCACAATTAAAGCAAATTACCATGTTGTGTAAGACTCTCAAAATAATATAAGTGAAGCATGAGAGTTCATATATTTCTTCAAAATAAATCCACCGCCGTGCTCTAAAAGATATAAGTGAAGCACTAGAGCAAACAACAAACTACTCCGAAAGATATAAGTGAAGATCAATGAGTAGTCGAATAATTATGTAACTTATGTGAAGACTCTCTAACATTTAAGAATTTCATATCTTAGTAATTTATTCAAACAGCAAGAAAAACAACATAAAATAAAATTACGCTCCAAGAAAAACACATATCATGTGGTGAATAAAAATATAGCTCCAAGTAAAGTTACTGATGAACGAAGACGAAAGAGGGGATGCCTTGGACATCCCCAAGCTTAGGATCTTGGTTGTCTTTGAATATTACCTTGGGGTGCCTTGGGCATCCCCAAGCTTAGGCTCTTGCCACTACTTATTCCGTAGTCCATCGAATCTTTACCCAAAACTTGAAAACTTCACAACACAAAACTTAACCGAAAATCTCGTGAGCTCCGTTAGCGAAAGAAAACAAAACACCACTTCAAGGTACTGTAATGAACTCATTATTTATTTATATTGGTGTTAAACCTACTGTATTCCAACTTCTCTATGGTTTATAAACTATTTTACTAGCCATAGATTCATCAAAATAAGCAAACAACACACGAAAAACAGAATCTGTCAAAAACAGAACAGCCTGTAGTAATCTGTAACTAACGCAAACTTCTGGAACTCAGAAAAATCTACCAAAATAGGAAGACCTAGATAATTTTTTTATCGATCTTCTGCAATTGGAATCAGTATTTTATCACGTTCTAGTGATTTTTAACAATTGTTTTCGTGAACAGAAAGTTTCTGGAATTTTCAGCAAGATCAAATAACTATCATCCAAGAAGATCCTATAGATCTTACTTGGCACAAACACTAATTAAAACATAAAACGACATCTAACCAGAGGCTAGATCAAATATTTATTCCTAAAGAGAAGCAAAAAGCAAAAAAACTAAAATAAAATTGGGTTGCCTCCCAACAAGCGCTAACGTTTAACGCCCCTAGCTAGGCATGATGATTTCAATGATGCTCACATAAGAGATACGAATTGAAACATAAAGAGAGCATCATGAAGAATATGACTAGCACATTTAAGTCTAACCCACTTCCTATGCATAGGGATTTTGTGAGCAAACAACTTATGGGAACAATAATTAACTAGCATAGGAAGGCAAAACAAGCATAACTTCAAAACTTTAAGCACATAGAGAGGAAACTTGATATTATTGCAATTCCTACAAGCATATGTTCCTCCCTCATAATAATTTTCAGTAGCAGCATGAATGAATTCAACAATATAACCATCACCCAAATCATTCTTTTCATAATCTACTTGCATAGAAAATTTACTACTCTCCACATAAGCAAATTTATCCTCATCAACAATAGTGGGAGCAAACTCAACAAAATAACTATCATGTGATTGAAAATTAAGATCAAGATGACAAGTTTCATGGTTATCATTATTCTTTAAAGCATACGTGTCATCAAAATAATCATCATAGATAGGAGGCATGCTTTCATCATAGTAAATTTGCTCATCAAAGCTTGGGGGACAAAAAATATCATCTTCATCAAACATAGCTTCCCCAAGCTTGTGGCTTTGCATATCATTAGCATCATGGATATTCATAGAATTCATACTAACAACATTGCAATATTGCTCATCACACAAAGATTTAGTGCCAAACATTCTATAGATTTCTTCTTCTAGTACTTGAGCACAATTTTCCTTCCCATCATTTTCATGAAAGACATTAAAAAGATGAAGCATATGAGGCAACCTTAATTCCATTTTTTGTAGTTTTCTTTTATAGAATAAACTAGTGATAAAACAAGAAACTAAAAGATTTGATTGCAAGATCTAAAGATATACCTTCAAGCACTCACCTCCCCGGCAACGGTGCCAGGAAAGAGCTTAGTTGATGGGGTGTGAGTGGCGCTTACCTAGCCTCCCCGGCAACAGCGCCAGAAAAGAGCTTCATGTCTACTACACAAACTTCTTGTAGACGTTATTGGGCCTCCAAGTGCAGATGTTTGTAGGATCATAGCAAATTTTCCTCAAGTGGATGACCTAAGGTTTATCAATCCGTGGGAGGCGTAGGATGAAGATGGTCTCTCTTAAACAACCCTGCAACCAAATAACAAAGAGTCTCTTGTGTCCCCAACACACCCAATACAATGGTAAATTGTATAGGTGCACTAGTTCGGCGAAGAGATGGTGATACAAGTGCAATATGGATGGTAGATATAGGTTTTTGTAATATGAAAATATAAAACAGCAAGGTAACTAATGACAAAGGTGAGCGTAAACGATATTGCAATGCTAGGAAACAAGGCCTAGGGTTCATACTTTCACTAGTGCAAATTCTCTCAACAATAGTAACATAATTGGATCATATAACTATCCCTCAACATGCAACAAAGAGTCACTCCAAAGACACTAATAGTGGAGAACAAATGAAGAGATTATGGTAGGGTACGAAACCACCTCAAAGTTATTCTTTCTGATCGATCTATTCAAGAGTCCTTGTAAAATAACACGAAGCTATTCTTTCCGTTCGATCTATCATAGAGTTTGTACTAGAATAACACCTTAAGACACAAATCAACCAAAACCCTAATGTCACCTAGATACTCCAATGTCACCTCAGGTATCCGTGGGTATGATTATACGATATGCATCACACAATCTCATAGTCATCTATTCAACCAACACAAAGTACTTCAAAGAGTGCCCCAAAGTTTCTACCAGAGAGTCAAGACGAAAACGTGTGCCAACCCCTATGCATAGGTTCATGGGCGGAACCCGCAAGTTGATCACCAAAACATACATCAAGTGGATCACGTGATATCCCATTGTCACCACAGATAAGCACGGCAAGACATACATCAAGTGTTTTCGAATCCTTAAAGACTCAATCCGATAAGATAACTTCAAAGGGAAAACTCAATCCATTACAAGAGAGTAGAGGGGGAGAAACATCATAAGATCCAACTATAATAGCAAAGCTCGCGATACATCAAGATCGTACCACCTCAAGAACACGACAGAGAAAGCTCAAACACATAGCTACTGGTACATACCCTCAGCCCCGAGGGTGAAATACTCCCTCCTCGTCATGGAGAGCACCGGGATGATGAAGATGGCCACCGGTGAGGGATCCCCCTCCGGCAGGGTGCCGGAATACGGTCCCGATTGGTGTTTGGTGGCTACACAGGCTTGCGGCGGCGGAACTCCCGATCTATTATGTTCCCCGATGATTTTAGGGTATATGGACATATATAGGCGAAAGAAGTTGGTCAGGGGAGCCACGAGGGGCCCACGAGGGTGGAGGTGTTGGGGAACGTAGTAATTTCAAAAAAATTCCTACGCACACGCAAGATCATGGTGATGCATAGCAACGAGAGGGGAGAGTGTTGTCTACATACCCTCATAGACCGATGGCGGAAGCGTTATGACAACGCGGTTGATGTAGTCGTACGTCTTCACGGCCCGACTGAGCAAGCACCAAAACTACGGCACCTCCGAGTTTTAGCACAGGTTCAGCTCGATGACGATCCCCGAACTCTGATCCAGCAAAGTGTCGGGGAAAAGTTCTGTCAGCACGACGGAGTGATGACGATCTTGATGTTCTACCGTCGCAGGGGTTCGCCTAAGCACCGCTACAATATTATCGAGGAGTATGGTGAAAGGGGGCACCGCACACGGCTAAGAAAACGATCACGAGGATCAACTTGTGTGTCTAGAGGTGCCTCCTTGCCCCCATATATAAAGGAGCAAGGGGGTGCGGCCGACCCTAGGAGGAGGCGCGTTGGAGGAGTCCTACTCCTACCAGGAGTAGGACTCCCCCCTTTCCCTAGTTGGATTAGGACTTGGGGGGAAGGAGGAGAGGGAAGAAAGGAAAGGGGGGGCGCCGCCCCCCTTCCTTGTCCAATTCGCACTTGGGGGGAGGGGCGCGCGGAAGCCCCTAGGCCTCCTCTCCTCTTCCTCCACTAGGCCCATTAAGGCCCATTAGGTTACCGGGGGGTTCTGGTAACCTCCGGGTACTCCGGTAAAATGCCGATTTCACCCGGAACACTTCCGATGTCCAAACATAGGCTTCCAATATATCAATCTTTATGTCTCTACCATTCTGAGACTCCTCATCATGTCTGTGATAACATCCGGGACTCTGAAAAAACTTCGGTACATCAAAATATATAAACTCATAATGAAACTCTCATCGTAACGTTAAGCGTGCGGACCCTACGGGTTCGAGAACAATGTAGACATGACCGAGACATGTCTCCAGTCAATAACCAATAGCGGAACCTGGATGCTCATATTGGCTCCCACATATTCTACGAAGATCTTTTATCGGTCAGACCGCATAACAACATACTTTGTTCCCTTTGTCATCGGTATGTTACTTACCCGAGATTCGATCGTCGGTATCTCAATACCTAGTTCAATCTCGTTACCGGCAAGTCTCTTTACTCGTTTCGTAATACATCATCTCGCAACTAACTCATTAGTTGCAATGCTTGCAAGGCTTATGTGATGTGCATTACCGAGAGGGCCCAAAGATACCTCTCCGACAATCGGAGTGACAAATCCTAATCTCGAAATACGCCAACCCAACATGTACCTTTGGAGACACCTTTATAATCACCCAGTTACGTTGTGACGTTTGGTAGCACACAAAGTGTTCCTCCGGCAAACGGGAGTTGCATAATCTCATAGTCATAGGAACATGTATAAGTCATGAAGAAAGCAATAGCAACATACTAAACGATCGAGTGCTAAGCTAATGGAATGGGTCATGTCAATAACATCATTCTCCTAATGATGTGATCCCGTTAATCAAATGACAACACATGTCTATGGTTAGGAAACATAACCATCTTTGATTAACGAGCTAGTCAAGTAGAGGCACACTAGTGACGTTTAGTTTGTCTATGTATTCACACAAGTATTATCTTTCCGGATAATACAATTCTAGCATGAATAATAAACATTTATCATGATATAAGGAAATAAAATAATAAATTTATTATTGCCTCTAGGGCATATTTCCTTCAGGAGGGCACACCCACGGGGGGTGGGTGCGCCCCCTGCCTCGTTCCTTCCTCGTTGCTTCCCTCACGTGCACTCCAAGTCCCCTGCATTGCTTCTGTTCCAAAAATAACTCTCCCGAAGGTTTCATTCCGTTTGGACTCTGTTTGATATTCCTTTTCTGCGAAACACTGAAACAAGAGAAAAAACAGAAACTGGCACTAGGCTCTGGGTTAATAGGTTAGTCCCAAAAGTAATATAAAAGTGCATAATAAAGCCCATAAACATCCAAAACAGATAATATAATAGCATGGAACAATCAAAAATTATAGATATGTTGGAGACGTATCACTTGCTCGTCAAAGTATGTCTGCCACCGGCTGATTTCTTCGTCAGGTTCCGGACAACTTTCGACTACAGTCGTGTGTTCCAATCTTCCCGGCATTTGTTTTGCGATGCCACGCTGGTGAGCTTTGATCGGTGGCACCCAGGATGGAGCTCGGTGCCCTCTGAGCTTGAGTTTTTAACAAAGCTTACCTTCCACGGCATGCCTCGACGTGCTTGGAACAGTGAGTCCATGAATGAGCTTATCAAAAACCTTGCAGGTGAGCTCGTAAGTATGTTTGTTCCTCCAGACAGCTGGGCTCTGACGGTTATGGCATGGATGAAGAAGCCGTCCACCATACCGAAGGTGATTGGTGTTGAGATACCGGTGCAGGAACCGGGGTTATACTATTCGTCGCCACCAAGGATGCCGCATACCACGTTAGGGATGTACATGTATCGAGTGTTCATGCATGTCGAAGAAGTGGTCAATCCATCAATCGAAGTCCTGCCGTTGCCGCTGGTGCCAGGGTCCGTTGATGACGTCCATTACAGGAGTCAACGTCAGACTTTCCTCGTGTTGCTCGGAACGATGGATGGCACAGGGCCTACTCAATCACGCGGCAGAGGCCACTACTTCTTCAGGAGAAGAGGCAGGGCTGGCTGCCTGGGTGTGCTCTAATTTGTGGTAACAACTGAATGTTGTCAGATACTAGTTAAATCCGAGCTATGGGTGTGAAGCACTAATGTGCCAGTACATTTGATTGTGACCTGTTCTAATTTTATACCTGAACTTTTTTTAGAAAGGGTTGTACGTCAACTTAATGTGCTAGCAGAACTTATTGTGTTGTCTGTCTGTTTTCTTTGCACAACATTCAAGATATTTCCCTATCATTGATAAAAGACGATGAACCGTTATGTATGAGTTCGTTGGTTTCAACATAGCCCTACCCGTAGCGATCCACTGCTTCCATCCTAATTGTGCCGCCTGCGTAAAATTTTTGTATGCAAGTTCAGTGTGCTATGATGTTCTATATGATTATGTCAACTATATAAGTTTTTACTGAGCATCAGCAATGCATATGGCTGAAAGATGTATTTACGAGCATCGACCAATGGTGTTGGGGAACGTAGCAGAATTTTTAAATTTTCTACGCATCACCAGGATCAATCTATGGAGTCATCTAGCAATGAGGGAGAGAGGAGTGCATCTACATACCCTTGTAGATCGCGAGCAGAAGCGTTCAAGTGAACGGGGATGATGGAGTCGTACTCGCTGTGATCCAAATCACCAATGACCAAGTGCCGAACGGACAGCACCTCCGCGTTCAACACACGTATGGTTGGAAAGACGTCTCCTCCTTCTTGATCCAGCAAGGGGGAAGGAGAGGTTGATGAAGATCCAGCAGCACGACGACGTGGTGGTGGATGCAGCAGGATCCCGGCAGGGCTTCGCCAATCACAAGCGGGGAGGAGAGGTGTTACGGAGGGAGAGGGAGGCGCCAAGAGAAAGGTGTGGCTGCCCTCCCTCCCTTCCACTATATATAGGGGCTAGGGGGGCGCATGCCCCCTTGGAGATTACATCTAAAAGGGGGGGCAACGGCCCCCTTAGGGTTTCCAACCAGGGGGGCGCATGCCCCCTCGGGAGGCAACGGCCCCTTAGGGTTTCCAACCCTAGGCGCCTTGGGCCCTTGGGTGGGGCGCACCAGCCCATCAGGGGCTGGTTCCCACGCCACTTAAGCCCATGGGGCCCTCCGGGATAGGTGGCCCCATCCGGTGGACCCCCGGGACCCTTCTGGTGGTCCCGGTACAATACCGGTAACCCCCGAAACCTTCCCGCTGGCCGAAACTGGACTTCCTATATAAATATTTACCTCCGGACCATTCCGGAACTCCTCGTGACGTCTGGGATCTCATCCGGGACTCCAAACAACTTTCAGGTTACTGCATACTAATATCTCTACAACCCTAGCGTCACCGAACCTTAAGTGTGTAGACCCTACGGGTTCGGGAGACATGCAAACATGACCAAGACGCCTCTCCGGTCAATAACCAACAGCGGGATCTGGATACCCATGTTGTCTCCCACATTCTCCTCGATGATCTCATCGGATGAACCACGATGTCGAGGACTTAATCAATCCCGTATTCAATTCCCTTTGTCAATCGGTACGTTACTTGCCCGAGACTCGATCGTCGGTATCCCAATACCTTGTTCAATCTCGTTACCGGCAAGTCACTTTACTCGTACCGTAATGCATGATCCCGTGACCAACCCCTTGGTCACATTGAGCTCATTATGATGATGCATTACCGAGTGGGCCCAGAGATACCTCTCCGTCATACGAATGGGTCTCTCTCTCTCTCTCACACACACACGCACAAGTGGGACCCGTTGAATTATTTCTTTGCTCATAACAGTTTTTAATTAGGTTCCACTATAATCTAACTTTTTTCTTAAGTTATTAATTATTAATTGAGCTCAGTGACTTCAAAAAGTTGTACAGAAGCCTTGTTTGGGCCTTTCCGGCCTCGCTGAATGTGGGCTGAGTAGCCATGTTAGGTTGTACTGTACTACACAGGCATTTTTTTCAACATCAGCAATGCAACTGGGCCGACAGTTGTACACAATATCCGGGTCAACTTGTTATTCTCCGCCCTGCTGGCCTGTGATACGTCTCCAACGTATCTATAATTTTTGATTTTTCCATGCTATATTATATTTTGTTTTGGACATTAATGGGCTTTATTGTACACTTTTATATTACTTCTGGGACTAACCTATTTACCGGAGGCCCAGCCCAGAATTGTTGTTTTTTGCCTATTTCAGAGTTTTGCAGAAAAGAATATCAAATGGAGTCCAAACCGAATGAAACCTTCGGGAACGTGATTTTCGGAACGAACGTGATCCAGAGGACTTGGACCCTACATCAAGACATCAACCAGGAGGGCATGAGGTAGAGGGCGCGCCTACCCCTCTGGGCGCGCCCTCCACCCTCGTGGGCCCCATGTTGCTCCACCGACGTACTTCTTCCTCCTATATATACCTACGTACCCCCAAACTACCAGATACGGAGCCAAAAACCTAATTCCAATGCCGCAACCTTCTGTACCCATGAGATCCCATCTTGGGGCCTTTTCCGGAGCTCCGCCGGAGGGGGCATCGATCACGGAGGGCTTCTACATCAAGACCATGGCCTCTCCGATGATGTGTGAGTAGTTTACCTCAGACCTTCGGGTCCATAGTTATTAGCTAGATGGCTTCTTCTCTCTTTTTGGATCTCAATACAATGTTCTCCCCCTCTCTTGTGGAGATCTATTCGATGTAATCTTCTTTTGCGGTGTGTTTGTTGAGACCGATGAATTGTGGTTATGATCAAGTTTATCTATGAACAATATTTCAATCTTCTATGAATTCTTTAATGTATGATTGGTTATCTTTGCAAGTCTCTTCGAATTATCAGTTTGGTTTGGCCTACTAGATTGATCTTTCTTGCAATGGGAGAAGTGCTTAGCTTTGGGTTCAATCTTGCAGTGTCCTTTCCCAGTGACAGTAGGGGCAGCAAGGCATGTATTGTATTGTTGCCATAGAGGATAAAAAGATGGGGTTTGTATCATATTGCATGAATTTATCCCTCTACATCATGTCATCTTGCTTAAAGTGTTACTCTGTTCTTATGAACTTAATACTCTAGATGCATGTTGGATAGCGGTCGATGTGTGGAGTAATAGTAGTAGATGCAGGCAGGAGTCGGTCTACTTGTCTCGGACGTGATGCCTATATACATGATCATACCTAGATATTCTCATAACTATGCTCAATTCTGTCAACTGCTCAATAGTAATTTGTTCACCCACCGTAATATTTATGCTCTCAAGAGAAGCCACTAGTGAAACCTATGGCCCCCGGGGCTATTTTCCATCATATTAATCTTCCAACACTTAGTTATTTTCATTGCCTTTTATTTTACTTTGCTTCTTTATCATAAAAATACCAAAAATATTATCTTATCATATCTATTAGATCTCACTCTCGTAAGTGACCGTGAAGGGATTGACAACCCGTTTATTGCGTTGGTTGCGAGGATTTATTTGTTTGTGTAGGTGCGAGGGACTCGTGCATGGCCTCCTACTGGATTGATACCTTGGTTCTCAAAAACTTAGGGAAATACTTACGCTGATTTACTTCATCACCCTTTCCTCTTCAAGGGAAAACCAACGCAGTGCTCAAGAGGTAGCAAGAAGGATTTCTGGCGCCGTTGCCGGGGAGTCTATGCAAAAGTCAACAAACCAAGTACCCATCACAAACCCTTATCTCCCGCATTACATTATTTGCCATTTGCCTCTCGTTTTCCTCTCCCCCACTTCACCCTTGCCGTTTTATTCGCCCTCTCTTTATCGTTTGCCTCTTTTTCGCTTGCTTCTTGTTTGCTCGTGTGTTGGATTGCTTGCTTGTCACGATGGCTCAAGATAATACTAAATTGTGTGACTTTACCAATACCAACAACAATGATTTCCTTAGCACTCCGATTGCTCCTCTTACCGATACCGAATCATGTGAAATTACTACTGCTTTGTTGAATCTTGTCATGGAAGATCAATTCGCCGGCCTTCCTAGTGAAGATGCCGCTACCCATCTAAATAGATTCGTTGATTTGTGTGATATGCAAAACAAGAAAGATGTGGACAATGGTATCGTTAAATTGAAGGTATTTCCTTTTTCGCTTAGAGATCGTGCTAAAGCTTGGTTTTCGTCTTTGCCTAAAAATAGTATTGATTCTTAGAATAAGTGCAAAGATGCTTTTATCTCTAAGTATTTTCCTCCTGCTAAGATCATCTCTCTTAGAAACGATATTATGAATTTTAAGCAACTTGATCATGAACATGTTGCACAAGCTTGGGAGAGGATGAAATTAATGATACGTAATTGCCCTACGCATGGTTTGAATTTGTGGATGATTATACAAAAATTTTATGCCGGATTGAATTTTTCTTCTAGAAATATTTTAGATTCGGCCGCGGGAGGCACTTTTATGGAAATCACTTTAGGAGAAGCTACTAAACTCCTAGATAATATTATGGTTAATTATTCTCAATGGCACACCGAAAGATCCACTAATAAAAAAGTGCATGCGATAGAAGAAATTAATGTTTTGAGTGGAAAGATGGATGAACTTATGAAATTATCTGCTAATAAAAATGTTTCTTCTAATCCTAATGATATGCCTTTGTCTACCTTGATTGAGAATAATAATGAATCTATGGATGTGAATTTTGTTGGTAGGAATAATTTTGGTAACAACGCGTATAGAGGAAACTTTAATCCTAGGCCGTATCCTAGTAATTCCTCTAATAATTATGGTAATTCCTACAACAATTCTTATGGAAATTTTAATAAGATGCCTTCTGAATTTGAGACTAGTGTTAAGGAGTTTATGAATTCGCAAAAGAATTTTAATGCTTTGCTTGAAGAAAAATTGCTTAAAGTTGATGAATTGGCTAGGAACATTGATAGAATTTCTCTTGATGTTGATTCCTTAAACTTAGATCTATTCCACCTAAGCATGTTGTCAATTAGTCTCTCAAATCCATGAGAATTTCCATTGATGAGTGCAAAGAAAGAACCGCTAGGATGCGTGCTAAGAAAGATTGTTTTGTGAAATCATGTTCTTCTAGTTTCTATGAAAATAAAGATGAAGATCTAAAAGTTATTGTTGTGTCCCCTATTAAATCTTTGTTTTGCAATATGAATCTTGATAATGATGGGACTGAATATGATCCACCTTTACCTAGAAGGCATTCCAAAAATTCGGAGTTTTTAGATCTTGATGCAAAAATTGGTAAAAGTAAGATTGAAGAGATCAAAACTCTAGATATTAATGAACCCACTATTTTGGATTTCAAGGAATTTAATTATGATAATTGCTCTTTGATATATTGTATTTCCTTGTTGCAATCTGTGCTAAATTCTCCACATGCTTATACTCAACATAAAGCTTTTACTAAACATATCGTTGATGCTTTGATGCAATCTTATGAAGAAAAACTTGAATTGGAAGTTTCTATCCCTAGAAAACTTTATGGTGAGTGGGAACCTACTATTAAAATTAAAATTAGAGATCATGAATGCTATGCTTTGTGTGATTTAGGTGCTAGTGTTTCCACGATTCCAAAAACTTTGTGTGATTTGTTAGGTTTCCGTGATTTTAATGATTGCTCTCTAAACTTGTACCTTGCGGATTCCACCATCAAGAAACCTATGGGAAGAATTAATGATGTTCTTATTGTTGCAAATAGGAATTATGTGCCCGTAGATTTTATTGTTCTTGATATAGATTGCAATCCTTCATGTCCTATTATTCTTGGTAGACCTTCCTTAGAACGATTGGTGCAATTATTGATATGAAGGAATGGAATATCAGATTTCAATTTTCGTTAAGGAAAGGCATGAAACACTTCCCTAGAAAGAAAATAAAATTACCTTATGAATCTATTATGAGAGCCACGTATGGATTGCCTACCAAAGATGGCAATACTTAGATCTATCCTTGCTTTTATGCCTAGCTAGGGGCGTTAAACGATAGCACTTGTTGGGAGGCAACCCAATTTTATTTTTAGTTTTTTTGCTTTTTGCTTCTGTTTAGGAATAAATATTTGATCTATCCTCTGGTTAGATGTGTTTTTATGTTTTAATTAGTGTTTGTGCCAAGTTTAACCTATAGGATATTCTTGGATGATAGTTATTTGATCTTGCTGAAAATTCCAGAAACTTTCTGTTCACGGAAATAATTGTTAAAAATCACCCGAACGTGATAACTTATTTATTCCAATTGCTGTTGATCAATAAACAAATTATCTAGGTCTTCCTATTTTGGCTGAATTTTTGGAGTTCCAGAAGTTTGCGTTAGTTACAGATTACTACAGACTGTTCTATTTTTGACAGATTCTGTTTTTCGTGTGTTGTTTGCTTATTTTGATGAATCTATGGCTAGTAAAATAGTTTATAAACCATAGAGAAGTTGGAATACAGTAGGTTTAACACCAATATAAATAAATAATGAGTTTATTACAGTACCTTGAAGTGGTGTTTTGTTTCCTTTTGCTAACGGAGCTCACGAGATTTTCTACTGAGTTTTGTGTTGTGAAGTTTTCAAGTTTTGGGTGAAAGATTTGATGGATTATGGAACAAGGAGTGGCAAGTGCCTAAGCTTGGGATGCCCATGGCACCCCAAGATAATCTAAGGACGCCTAAAAGCCAAAGCTTGGGGATGCCCCAGAAGGCATCCCCTCTTTCGTCTACTTCCATCGGTAACTTTACTTGGAGCTATATTTTTATTCAACACATGATATGTGTTTTGCTTGGAGCGTCTTGTATTATGAGTCTTTATTTGTTAGTTTGCCACAATCATCCTTGTTGTACACACCTTACTAGATAGACACACATGATTCAGAAATTTTTAGAATACTCTATGTGCTTCACTTATATCTTTTGAGTTATATAGTTTTGCTCTAGTGCTTCACTTATATCTTTTAGAGCACGGTGGTGGTTTTGTTTTATAGAAACTTTTGTTCTCTCATGCTTCACTTAGATTATTTTGAGAGTCCTACAAAACAGTGTGATAATTTTCTTTAATTATGATAGGCATTCAAGATTAGATTTTTTTTCTTATGAGTGTGTTGAATACTATGAGAAGTTTGATACTTCATAATTGTTTTGAGATATGAAGATGGTGATATTAGAGTCATGCTAGTTGAGTAGTTTTGAATTTGAGGAATACTTGTGTTAAAGTTTGTGATTCTCATAGCATGCACGTATGGTGAACCGTTATGTGATGAAGTCGGAGCATGATTTACTTATCGATTGTCTTCCTTATGAGTGGCGGTCGGGGACGAGCGATGGTCTTTTCCTTATGAGTGGCGGTAGGGGACGAGCGATGGTCTTTTCCTACCAATCTATCCCCCTAGGAGCATGCGCGTAATACTTTGCTTTGATAACTTGTAGATTTTTGCAATAAGTATATGAGTTCTTTATGACTAATGTTGAGTCCATGGATTATACGCACTTTCATTCTTCCACCATTGCTAGCCTCTCTAATACCGTGCACTTTTCGCCGGTATCATACACCCACCATATACCTCCCTCAAGACATCCACCATACCTACCTACCATGGCATTTCCATAGCCATTCCGAGATATATTGCCATGCAACTTACCACCTTTCAGTTTATTATGACACGCTCCATCATTGTCATATTGCTTTGCATGATCATGTAGTTGACATTGTATTTGTGGCAAAGCCACCGTTCATAATTCTTTCATACATGTCACTCTTGATTCATTGCATATCCCGGTATACCGCCGAAGGCATTCACATAGTCATATTTTGTTCTAAGTATTGAGTTGTAATTGTTGAGTTGTAAGTAAATAAAAGTCTGATGATCATCATTTTTAGAGCATTGTCCCAAGTGAGGAAAGGATGATGGAGACTATGATTCCCCCACAAGTCGGGATGAGACTCCGGACTAAATAAAAAACGAGGCCAAAAAAAGAGAAAAGGCCCAAATAAAAAATGAGAGAAAAAGAGAGAAGGGACAATGTTACTATCCTTTTACCACACTTGTGCTTCAAAGTAGCACCATAATCTTCATGATAGAGAGTCTCCTATGTTATCACTTTCATATACTAGTGGGAATTTTTTATTATAGAACTTGGATTGTATATTCCAATGATGGGCTTCCTCAAAGTGCCCTAGGTCTTCATGAGTAAGCGAGTTGGATGCACATCCACTTAGTTTCTTTTGTTGAGCTTTCATATACTTATAGCTCTAGTGCGTCCGTTGCATGGCAATCCCTACTCACTCACATTGATATCAATTAATGGGCATCTCCATAGCCCGTTGATACGCCTAGTTGATGTGAGACTATCTTCCCTTTTTTGTCTTCTCCACAACCACCATTCTATTCCATATATAGTGCTATGTCCATGGCTCACGCTCATGTATTGTGTGAAGATTGAAGAAGTTTGAGAACATAAAGTATGAAACAATTGCTTGGCTTGTCATCGGGGTTGTGCATGATTTAAATACTTTGTGTGGTGAAGATAGAGCATAGCCAGACTATATGATTTTGTAGGGATAACTTTCTTTGGCCATGTTATTTTGAGAAGACATAATTGCTTAGTTAGTATGCTTCAAGTATTATTATTTTTATGTCAATATTAAACTGTTGTCTTGAATCTTTTGGATCTGAATATTCATACCACAATTAAGAGAATTACATTGAAATTATGCCAAGTAGCATTCCACATCAAAAATTCTGTTTTTATCATTTACCTACTCGAGGACGAGCAGGAATTAAGCTTGGGGATGCTTGATACGTATCCAACGTATCTATAATTTTTGATTGTTCCATGCTATATTATATTCTATTTTGGACATTAATGGGCTTTATTATACACTTTTATATTATTATTGGGACTAACCTATTAACCGGAGGCCCAGCCCAGAATTGCTGTTTTTTTGCCTATTTCAGATTTTTGCAGAAGAAGAATATAAAATGGAGTCCAAACGGAATGAAACCTTCGGGAACATGATTTTTGGAACGAATATGATCCAGAGGACTTGGACCCTACGTCAAGCCATCAACCAGGAGGGCACGAGGTAGGGGGCACGCCTACCCCCTAGGCGCGCCCTCCACCCTCGTGGGCCCCATGTCGCTCCACCGACGTACTTCTTCCTCCTATATATACCTACGTACCCCCAAACTACCAGATACGGAGCCAAAAACCTAATTCCACCGCTGCAACCTTCTGTACACATGAGATCCCATCTTGGGGCCTTTTCCGGAGCTCCGCCGGACGGGGCATCAATCACGGAGGGCTTCTACATCAACACCATGGCCTCTCCGATGATGTGTGAGTAGTTTACCTCAGACCTTCGGGTCCATAGTTATTAGCTAGATGGCTTCTTCTCTCTTTTTGATCTCAATACAATGTTCTCCCCCTCTCTTGTGGAGATCTATTCGATGTAATCTTATTTTGCGGTGTGTTTGTTGAGACCGATGAATTGTGGGTTTATGATCAAGTTTATCTATGAACAATATTTGAATCTTCTCTCAATTCTTTTATGTATGATTGGTTATCTTTGCAAGTCTCTTTGAATTATCAGTTTGGTTTGGCCTACTAGATTGATCTTTTTGCAATGGGAGAAGTGCTTAGCTTTGGGTTCAATCTTGTGGTGTCCTTTCCTAGTGATAGTAGGGGCAGCAAGGCACGTATTGTATTGTTGCCATCGAGGATAACAAGCTGGGGTTTGTATCATATTGCATGAATTTATCCCTGTACATCATGTCATCTTGCTTAAATTGTTACTCTGTTCTTATGAACTTAATACTCTAGATGCATGCTGGATAGCGGTCGATGTGTGGAGTAATAGTAGTAGATGCAGGCAAGAGTCGGTCTACTTGTCTCGGACGTGATGCCTATATACATGATCATACCTAAATATTCTCATAAATATGCTCAATTCTGTCAATTGCTCAATAGTAATTTGTTCACCCACCGTAATACTTATGCTCTCGAGAGAAGCCACTAGTGAAAACTATGGCCCCCGGGTCTATTTTCTATCATATTAATCTTCCAACACTTAGTTATTTTCATTGCCTTTTATTTTACTTTGCTTCTTTATCATAAAAATACCAAAAATATTATCTTATCATATCTATCAGATCTCACTCTCGTAAGTGACCGTGAAGGGATTGACAACCCCTTTATTGTGTTGGTTGCGAGGATTCATTTGTTTGTGTAAGTGCGAGGGACTCGTGTGTGGCCTCCTACTGGATTGATACCTTGGTTCTCAAAAAATGAGGGAAATACTTACGTTGCTTTACTGCATCACCCTTTCCTCTTCAAGGGAAAACCAACGCAGTGCTCAAGAGGTAGCAGGCTGCAAACTTTCCTAGGAGGTATGTATTAGGCTTAACAAGAAAATGGACTTTAAGAAATAATAAATGGGATGTAATTATAATAACTGGGCAGTAACTATAAAAAATGCACCAAACACGTAATTAGTTTAAAAATATATTATTTTAGGAATTTGAAAATTTTAATTTCATTACTTGTTGCGCGTGCAATATTTTGTTGGATTTTAAAGTAATACAACTTTATTATGAAATTATATTTAATCTGACTAGAAATTTCGGATCCCATAAAAATGTGGAATTTTTTTTGAATTCTGTTTTGTGCGGTTGGTTGAAATTATTAATCACTGTCCTAGCTAGAGAATGGGTTCTACTTTTAACAAATTGTCGATGGGTTGTAGTAAATTCCATTAGAATTAAAAAATGGGTTGTATATTCTTACAAATCGCAAATGGGTTATATGTTCTTCGCCACACACTTGTGGGCTTTCTAAATTGACGCATCCCCTAAACAAAACTAAGTTGACACGTATGCAAGGCTTTGTCAGCAACACACGGTTCTGGCAGCTGTGGCCGTTGGATGTCCATCCAACGGATGTCGTGCTTCTTCTTCAATCTCGGATATTCTTGCTTCAGCTGCCCAAAATATGATTCCTCCCCCTGACATCTGGGGCGCACCGTTTCGGAGGTTGACCTGTGGGCCTACTAAGTTGACGCGTACCAAGGGCTTTGTCAACTTAGTCAATAGAAACGATTCTAGCTGCAGTGACCGTAAGATGTCCATCCAACGGTCGTAGTGCTTCTTCAACCTCTGGTATTCTTGCTCCAGCCGCCCAAAGCAGCGCCGGTCGTGCCGCGTGCTCCTGCCTCCCGTGGCCGGCTGTGATGCCACGGAGGCCTCACCGCCCCCTACTACTCCCACCACTGGCCAGGCCATCCCTCTACTCACCCACACCCCATGTTATTCCACGGCGACGACAGCCTCACACCGCAGCCGAACCAGTGAACCCTCGTACTCCTCTCCGCCCGGGCTTCCACTGCCGCCACTAGTAGAAAACGGAGCTTTAAAACCGGTTCGTAAGGGCCTGTAGTGCCGGTTCCATAACCGGCACTAATTGGTGGGCACTAAAGCCCCCCCCTTTAGTACCAGTTCGGCATGAACCGGCGCTAAAGTGCCACCACGTGGCGTGAGCTCGCGCCCTGGTATGGGGGACCTTTAGTACCGGTTGGTGTTACCAACTGGTACTAAAGGGTTTTTTTTTGAATTTTTTTTTGAAAATTTTGGAAAAAAAATTTGATTTTTATTTTTTATGAATTATTTGGTGATTTAGTCTCTAATCACCTCTCTTAACTGCTCAAGTGTGGATCACTCATTCCAAATCATCTAACTTCCCGACCGGTCACCCATCCCTCTCACTACTCCAGCCCGAGCATGCTTAACTTTCGGGTTCTATTCTCCTTCGTTTCCAAGTCTGCACTTGTTGTTTTCCTGACAATAGTAAGATGCCAATCCTATTAACGCTCAGGAGTTTAGCTTGAGCATGAAGTCACACATTTCACTGTTTGAGTTTGAAACTATTATTCTAAAAAACAGTAATTATTTAGTAACACTAATATTTCTTGAATAAGTTTGACCATAGTTTGACCACAGTTTGACCATAGTTTGACCACAGTTTGAGCATAGTTTGACCAGATTTGACCAAAATTCAAAAAAATGAAATAATTATTTAGTAACACTAATATTCTTGAATAATTATGTAGTAACATTAATACTTCTTGAATAAGTAGTTTGACCAGATTTAACAAAAAAATTAAAAAAACTTAAATTTGACCATATCTTTTTTTTCCTTTTGGAATTTGAGGATTCTAAAAAATTGCAAACAGGCCGTAGGCGGTCTCCATCGGATGCGGATTTTCGTGCTGAATTTTTTGATATATTATACGTTTTTTTCCGACATCGTATGCAAAAGTTATAGCCGTTTTACATTTTCCCTACACTTTTTGCAAAACATGTCCAAATTTAAGTTTTCAAATTTTCCTAACTAGTAGATGTAGTAATATAACTACCTCTCGAAGGATTTTATTTTTTGAAGTTTTTATCATTTTCTTTTGATTTTTTTAGAACTGAAATGGCGACACACGGGGGGGGTAGAGTTTGAAAATTGCCCTATAGTGCCGGTTTGTGTCACAAACTGGTACTATAGGTCAGACCCCTTTAGTACTGGTTCGTGGCACAAACCGGTACTAAAGGTTAGCCCTTTAGTACCGGTTTGTGCCACGAACCGGTACTAAAGGTGATCATGGGGCCCCAGCCTGACGCCAGCCTGCCATCACCCCTTTAGTACCGGTTCGTGGCACGAACCGGTACTAAAGGTTCAACACGAACCGGCATTAATGCATAGTCGTTCGAACCGGCACTAATGGTACCATTAGTGCCGGCTCAAATTCAAACCGGCACTAATGTGCTTCACGTTTGACCCTTTTTCTACTAGTGCGCGTCTTCCCCGGCTCCGCGTCGTCGCCTTCCTAGGCCTCGCCGTCATCCACCGCCCTGGTGCTCTCGGCGCGGCGTGGTCAACATGGTCAAGGAATGGCTTCCATCGGGTGTGGACTGTACATGGAGAGGCTGACAGCTCGGTCCATGACGGCAGCAAGGAAGTGCCTCCTTATTACGCGGAAAATAATGATTCCTCCACCTGACAGCAGGGACCCATCGGACGGGCCACCGTATTTCATGAAAAAAAAACATTTCCCCCTGACTGCTGGGACCCACCAGACGGGCCATTGTATTGCACGAAAAAAATGTTCCCCCCGCTGTCAGCTCGGACCCACCGGAAGTGCCTCCTTATTACGAACAAAAAAAATGAATACTCCCCTTGCTGGTTTTGACCCACCTTGGTGGGAGGCTGACTTGTGGGCCTACTAAGTTGACGGGGACAGAGTGCTTTGTCAACTTAGTCAATATGAACGATTCTAGCTCCAGTGACCGTACGATGTCCATCCAACGACCGTAGTGCTTCTTCAACCTCTGGTCTTGTTGCTCCAGCCACCCAAAGCAGCGCCGGTCGTGCCGCATGCTCCTGCCTCCCGTGGCCGGCTGTGCTGCCGCGGAGGCCTCACCGCCCCCTACTGTTCCCACCGATGGCCAGGCCATCCCTCTACTCACCCACACCCCCTGTTATTCTGCGGCGACGGCAGCCTCACACCGCAGCAAACCAGTGAACCCTCGTACTCCTCAACGCGTGGGCATCCACTGTCTCGTCTCCCCCGGCTCCTTGTCGTCCCCTTCCTAGGCCTCACCGTCGTCCACCGCCCTGGTGCTCTCGGCGCGGCGTGGTCAACGTGGTCAAGGAAAGGCTTCCATTGGACGTGGATTGTACGTGGAGAGGCTGACAGCCGGGTCCACGGCCGCAGGAAGGAAGTGCCTCCTTATTACACGCAAAATAACTATTCCTCCACCTGACAGCGGGGACCCACCGGACGGGCCACCGTATTTCACTAAAAAAACGTTTCCCCTGACTGCTGGGACCCACCAGCTACATCTTCGCACGCAAGGAAGTGCGTCCGGGCAAAAAAAATGATTCGCCCCCCTAACTGCTGGGACCCACCAGCTACATCTTCGCACGTAAGGAAGTGCCTGACAGTTAGGACCCTCCTAGTCGAAGCGTACGTAGCGTTGTCATTCTGGTCACGAACGTGTATGTACATACTGGTCGATGTAGAGGCGTGCACGTGTCGTAGTAGAGGCGTGCACGTAGCATGTACATGTACGCACAGCGGCCAGGGTGCAAGAAAGTAAATACGGCCACGTACGTACATACGGGCAGGGTCTCGAATGCCTACTCGCGCGTACGTATGGCCAGGGCTCGTGTACATGGCTGGGTCGGAACGGAGAAACAGCGTCGTCGTCGTGTTCATGGGGAGCCAACCAGCTGGGTCGAAACGGAATGCGTCGTCGTGTTCATCGGGAGGGCTTGGACGGAACAGCCGGTGGAAACGAGGCCTGGCGTACCGCAGAACGGAGGAAACGACCTTGTGTTCGACCGACCACGTTTCAAACAGGATCCTGTTCATCGGGAGGGGTCTAGCGTACCGCAAAACGGAGGAAACGGACCTCCTACGGTCGAAACGGGGGTCCTGTTAATCAGGAGGGGTGTGGCGTACCGCAAAACAGAGGAAACGAACTTGTGTTGAAGCGCTACGGTCGAAACGGGGGTCCTGTTCATCGGGAGGGGTGTGGCGTACCGCAAAATGGGACTCCACGGGATACAGTTCATCTCCACCATCGACCCTCTCCAGCCTTCACGGGCTACTGTTCATCCACCATCGACCTCCTCCAGCCTCCACCTGCGACTGTTCATCCACGGGCTCCTGTTCATCCAGCCTCCACCGCGCGCTACTCCACCGGCTACTGTTCAACCAGCCCTCTCCACAGGCTCCTGCTCAACCACCCCTCCACGGGCTACTGTTCATCCAGCCCTCCATCATCTACTGTTCATCCCGCCCTCCACGGAGTGGTCCTGTTCATCCTGCACTCCACGGGGTCCTATTCATCCACCCCCACCGGGAACTATTCATCCAACCCCCCTAGCAACGCTCACTGTTCATCCAGAGGCAGCATCGATCAGCTTCAGTTAGCAGCAGTAGCGAAGGAATCGCTCGATCGGGTTAGTTAACAGCCATCGATCGATCGCTCGGCTTTAGTAACGCATAGCCTGCAGTGCAATCGCTCGGGTTCAGTTAGAGCCCAACGCCTCGCTCGGGTTCAGTTAGATCCCAATGCCTCGCACCCATGCGCATGCGTGTACAAGAGAAACACGCATCGCTCGGCCCCGACCACCCACCGTAATCGGGAACACCCCGATATTTTCCTCGCCCTCGCTTCTACCACGGTTTTTTCGTCATGGATGACCCAAAGAATGTCATGCAGCTGCGTCTCTGGCCTGCCCAGGACGAAAAGCCCATTTTCTGTCATGATTTTTTGTCATAGAAGTAGGACCTCACCACATCTATGATGATATCGGGTTTTGTCACAATTATCGTCATAGAAGTGTAATAAGTATGATAGAAAAAATTTCGTTCGGCCCAAATTGTCATGGATGTGTCTTTTTTTGTAGTGCATCGCTCGTCCCCGACCGCCACTCATAAAGGAGGACAATCAAAGAAACACCTCATGCTTCAAAATTGTCACACAACGTTTACCATACGTGCATGCTACGGGACTTGCAAACTCTAACACAAGTATTTCTCAAATTCACAACTACTCAACTAGCATGACTCTAATATTACCATCTTCATATCTCAAAACAATCATCAAGTATCAAACTTCTCATAGTATTCAATACACTTTATATGAAAGTTTTTATTATACCCATCTTGGATGCCTACCATATTAGGAGTAATTTTATAGCCAAAGCAAATTACCATGTTGTTCTAAAGGAATCTCAAAATAATATAAGTGAAGCATGTGAGATCAATAATTTCTATAAAATAAAACCACCACTGTGCTCTAAAAGATATAAGTGAAGCACTAGAGCAAAATTATCCAGCTCAAAAGATATAAGTGAAACACAAAGAGTATTCTAATGAATTCTGATTCATGTGTGTCTCTCCAAAAGGTGTGTACAGCAAGGATGATTATGGTAAACTAACAAGCAAAGACTCAAATCATACAAGACGCTCCAAGCAAAACACACATCATGTGTGTTAGGGAACGTAGTAATTTCAAAAAAATTCCTACGCACACGCAAGATCATGGTGATGCATAGCAATGATAGGGGAGAGTGTTGTCTACGTACCCTCGTAGACCGAAGCGGAAGCGTTGACGCAACATAGAGGAAGTAGTCGTACGTCTTCCCGATCCGACCGATCCAAGCACCGTTACTCCAGCACCTCCGAGTTCTTGGCACACGTTCAGCTCGATGACGATCCCCGGGCTCCGATCCAGCAAAGCGTCAGGGAGGAGTTCGTCAGCACGACGGCGTGGTGACGATCTTGATGTTCTACCGTCGCAGGGCTTCGCCTAAGCACCGCTACAATATGACCGAGGTGGAATATGGTGGAGGGGGCACCGCACACGGCTAAGGAACGATCACGAAGATCAACTTGTGTGTTCTAGGGTGCCCCATTGCCCCCGTATATAAAGGAGTGGAGGAGGGGAGGGCCGGCCCTCTCTATGGCGTGCCCTAGGGGAGTCCTACTCCCACCGGGAGTAGGATTCCCCCTTTCCTAGTCCAACTAGGAGTCCTTCCATGTAGTAGGAGTAGGAGACAAGGAAGGGGAAGGGAGAAGGGAAGGAAGGAGGGGGCGCAGCCCCTCCCCCTAGTCCAATTCGGACTAGGCCTTGGGGGGGCGCGTGGCCTGCCCTAGGCAGCCCCTCTCTCTTTCCTATATGGCCCAATAAGGCCCAACACTTCTCCTGGCGAATTCCCGTAACTCTCCGGTACTTCGAAAATACCCGAACCACTCGGAACCTTTCCGATGTCCGAATATAGTCGTCCAATATATCGATTTTTACGTCTCGACCATTTCGAGACTCCTCGTCATGTCCCCGATCTCATCCGGGACTCAGAACTCCTTCGGTACATCAAAACTCATTATATAACTGTCATCGAAACCTTAAGCGTGCGGACCCTACGGTTCGAGAACAATGTAGACCTGACCGAGACACGTCTCCAGTCAATAACCAATAGCGGGACCTGGATGCCCATATTGGCTCCTACATATTCTACGAAGATCTTTATCGATCAGACCGCATAGCAACATACGTTGTTCCCTTTGTCATAGGTATGTTACTTGCCCGAGATTCGATTGTCGGTATCTCAATACCTAGTTCAATCTCGTTACCGGCAAGTCTCTTTACTCGTTCCGTAATACATCATCTCACAACTAACTCATTAGTTGCAATGCTTGCAAGGCTTATGTGATGTGCATTACCGAGAGGGCCCAGAGATACCTCTCCGACAATCGGAGTGACAAATCCTAATCTCAAAATACGCCAACCCAACAAGTACCTTCGGAGACACCTGTAGAGCACCTTTATAATCACCCAGTTACGTTGTGACGTTTGGTAGCACACAAAGTGTTCCTCCGGTAAACGGGAGTTGCATAATCTCATAGTCATAGGAACATGTATAAGTCATGAAGAAAGCAATAGCAACAAACTAAACGATCAGGTGCTAAGCTAATGGAATGGGTCAAGTCAATCAGATCATTCATCTAATGATGTGATCCCATTAATCAAATAACAACTCTTTGTCTATGGTTAGGAAACATAACCATCTTTGATTAATGAGCTAGTCAAGTAGAGGCATACTAGTGACACTCTGTTTGTCTATGTATTCACACATGTATTATGTTTCCGGTTAATACAATTCTAGCATGAATAATAAACATTTATCATGATATAAGGAAATAAATAATAACTTTATTATTGCCTCTAGGGCATATTTCCTTCAATGTGGTGAATAAAAATATAGCCGCAAGTAAAGTTACCGATGGACGAAGACGAAAGAGGGGATGCCTTCCGGGGCATCCCCAAGCTTAGGCTTTTGGTTGTCCTTGAATTTTACCTTGGGGTGCCTTGTGCATCCCCAAGCTTAGGCTCTTGCCACTCCTTATTCCAAAATCCATCAAATCTTTACCCAAAAACTTGAAAACTTCACAACACAAAACTCAACAGAAAATCTCATGAGCTCCGTTAGTATAAGAAAACAAACCACAACTTTAAGGTATTGTAATGAACTCATTCACTAGTGCAGAACCGGGCAATAGCACCGGTTTGTAAGGGCCTTTAGTGCCGGTTCCGTAACCGGCACTAAATTGTGGGCACTAAAGCCCCCCCTTTAGTACCGGTTCAGCACGAACCGGTGCTAAAGGGCAACCACGTGGCACGAGTCAGCTCCGTGGGTGCGTACGATATTAGTACCGGTTGGTAACACCAACCGGTACTAAATGTTTGGGTGTGTTTTGGTTTTATTTTTTATTTTTACTTTAATTTTGTGTTTTCAATTTAATTTAGTGATTGTTTTACATTATAATGAGTTGTTAAATCATTAGGTGAATGTACTGCCACTAGTGCAGAACCGGGCAATAGCACTGGTTCGTAAGGCCCTTTAGTGCCGGTTTGGTAACCGACGCTAAAATGTAGGCACTAAAGGCCCCCCTCCTTTAGTACCAGTTCAGCACGAACCGGTGCTAAAGGGCAACCACGTGGCACGAGCCAGCTTCGGGGGCAGGGAGCCCTTTAGTACCGGTTGGTGTCACCAACCGGTATTAAAATGTTGGGGGGTTTGGGTTTATGATTTATTTTTCATTTAATTTTGTGTTTTCCATTTAATTCTTTTTCGTTTGCTGGTATTTTATGATACTACATATTGTACACATTATGCATATATATAAATAGAATTTCTAGTAGAACCGATCATAATATATATATCATCGAATGTCTCACAATCACCATTAATTAATTCAGGCATATATACACACATGTATATATATACAATTTCTCCTAATTGGTGCCTTCGGAGCCAGTGGCATTAGCCTAGCTAATTGGTGCCTTCGGAGCACGATAACAATTGGAAGTGGTTCATGGGGGCGGTAGCGGGTAATAGTATTCTCCTTTGGGATCTATGACCTGGTCGAGCAAAAATCCCGCTATTTCCTCTTGAATTGCTTCTATGCGGTCCTGTGCTAGGAGCTTGTCCCGCACCTCTTTGTACTGTTAAGAAGGAGATCAATATGCATGTGTATTATTTGTGTGACTAGATATCGATAATGGTGTAAAAATTGTGAATAGTGTTCTGACAATCGATATCGTACCCACTCCTGTCTTTGAGATTTGCTCCTTTCAGACTCCATCATGCGAATGTTCTCGCAAACATAGTATGCACATAGATCATTCCCCGGCGCCTGCTTCAGGGCCTTTACGAGAATGGAATTTTGATCAGATAATAATTAATCAAGCATGATAATTAAAGAGATGGCAGCTAGCTAGTACTACTTAATTACTTACCTTGGGTCGATACCATTTCAGACTTTGTTTCCATGGGCCTGGAGTGACCCTGATGAACTTTGCCCAAGCCCTGCCCGCCGACAAAGAAAATGAATAAATGGGTTATTAAATAGTTGTTATCAGGAAATGACGAACTAATTAAATAGGACGAGATATAGTTAATAATGATTGAAATTACCTGTTGACTATCCCGTTCATGATGGTGTCGTCACTTGATTTCTTAAGTAGCGAGTCTAGTACTTCAACTGTTCCTTCATCAACTTTAATGATTAACAAGATCCAGTGATATCTGCATGCACACACTGGTATTATGCAAGACAGTGTGACTCACTGGAAGTTGTAAGGAAGTAGTATATCTTCATTGTATTTGAGTTCCTTGAAGAACTGTAGCATGCTTTCCTCTACACATTTTGCATGATATGGATCTAATTTCCATGTGTATTCATTAATGGTATTTGGGTCAACGAACCCAATGCCATAGCATCCACCTTTTTTCATTTCATAAATCTTCATCCTGCATAATACCACAGAAAATAATATAGTGAGGATAATTACAGGTAATGATTGATCAAAATGATCAGCTAGCTTGAGACTTAAATTACAGAAAGGAATCACTTACAGACAATAGCAACTGACGATAGATTTGTCGAGTGCGTCTTTATTGTATAGCTGAAAAAGTTCTGAATACTCAACGGTCATAGCTTTCTTATGGTAGTAATGCTCCTCGTTGACATTCACCATGAGGGACTCTCGATTGGAAATCTTGGTAATGTCCATGTACCATTGATGCAATGCATACATTCTCGTTGGGAGCTTATTGACCTCCTCTGGCTCGACCAAAGGTTGGCCCCGGGCATATTTCCGTTTTATTTCCTCCTCTCTAGTCAGAGACATGGGCTCGATATCGAGGAGTTGCCCAACAGTGATCTCGATCGATTTAGCCTGCGCAATATGCTCCTCGGTTATTACCACATCGCCCACCCCGGGAACGTTAATGGTTTGCCCACAATAATATTGGGCGCGCCTACTCTCATGTGTTGTTGGCACAACAAGTGGGGGGATTGATTGCGCCGCCTGTTCTCCCAGCTGGGGAACGGTTTTACCGCATTTTTTGCCAGCTGATTTGCTCGAGCTCGAGCTCGCCTCTTTCTGTAGACGTGCTCGATTTAACTTCCTGAGGTGGCGCTCATAGTCTGTGTCAACAGGCTTGGGAGCTGGTGGTCTAGCCATACGAATGAAGTGGTCAATCTTTTCCACAGGCACTTTCTCCCTTGGCGGCGGTGGCGGTTTCGGTGCAAAATGGGCTTCCACCTCGGCCTTCGATATGGCTACGTTTTCCTCCTCGGACTTGTCGTAAGGCCTCTGCGGAAGAGGCACGAGGCTTGGACCATATTGAAATCACTTGCCTCCGCCTGTACCTACAGTACTACCTTGACTTGTACCGCTACGCACCATAGCTGAGGCGGCTCTCTTCCGTGATTGCTGAGGCGGCGAAGACGGCTGACGTGGCTGAGTTGGAGGAGGAGGAGTGTCCTGAAGCTGTGCCGGACTTGGAGGAGGAGTGGCCTGAAGCTGTGCCGGACTTGGAGGAGGAGTGGCATGACGCTTTGCCGGACTTGGAGGAGGAGTGGCCTGAAGCTGTGCCGGACTTGGAGGAGGAGTGGCCTGACGCGTTGGTGGACTTGCAGGAGCGGGAGTCTGCTTACTCGGTGGCAGACTGCGACGAGGAGTAGGATGACATGGTGTCGGTAGCCTTCGAAAGATGATGCAATCCTTTCTCCATAGGATGATACGATGGTTGGCCTCTCCTAGTGTGTGCTCATCGTCACCTCCAGGAATGTCAAGCTCTAGCCCCGAATATTGGTCCACCACCTCATCAACCAAGACACTAGCATAGCCCGCTGGAATCGGGTTGCAATGGAAGGTTGCCTCGGGGGGATTTTTAAAAGCAAGGGCGTCCGCCACCTTCATGGATATGTTCTTCATTTTGAAGTGTAGCTCGCAGTTAGTGTTCTCCGTGATGTCATCCACTGGGTAGCTATCCAGCAATGCGTCGCCCGGGGCGGAACCCACGCTGCTTCTCGGCAAGGATGGGACGGTGCTATCCATTGGTGAATCATCCGCTAGCTGCTGAGACCCCCTTTGCTGGCTAAGTGAGTCGATCTGCTCCTGCTGCCGCTGGAATTTTATTGCCAAGTCCGCGTGCGCTGATTCTAGGCCTTGAAGGTGTTCATAGTCTAGCTTCCTCTGCTCCTCCTCCATCTTCCTCTTCTTCTCCTCCACAATCTTCTTTCTCGCACGGGTTCTTAGTCGGCGTTCCAGTCCGAAAACCCCTCATACCACGAAATAGCGCCCATGCCTCGTGTTCTTCCCGGGTGTTTAGGATTTCCCAGGGCACGCGTAAGCTCGTCGTTCTCTCTGTTGGGCTCGAACAACCCGGATCGAGCCTCTTCTATTGCAACAAGTAGCTTATCTTCGGCTCCGTCCAGACATGCCTTCTTGGAAACTTTGCCTATCTTCGGGTCCAACTCCCCCCCACGCGCATAGAACCAAGTCCTGCACCTGGGGGGCCAGCTCAATGTTTCTGGAGTGACACCTGCATCCAGCATCTCTTTCTCAGACTTATCCCACTTAGGCATTCCCACCGCATAGCCACCTGGCCCCAGCTTATGGAACTTATCCTTTTTTGCGGCATTGGCCTTGTTTATTCTCAACCGTTCCTTAGATAATTCCGAATCCTTGAATTTCACGAAATCGTCCCAATGAGCACTTTGGTTCTCTAGTGTTCCCTCGAATACTGGAGTCTTCCTTCCTCCGTTGACGTACTTGGCCCATTCACGAATCTTGTGGTTCTTGAATGCAACCGCCATCTTCCTAAGAGCAGCGTCCTTGACTTTCTCCACATCTGCTTTTGTGAAATGATCTGGTAGGGTGAAATGTTCCATGAGCGTTTCCCAAAGCAACTGTTTTTGTCTGTCGTTGACAAAAGTAACTCCTGGACGTGGCTTTGATGGCTCTCTCCATTCTTGAAGGGAGATCGGGAGTTGGTCCTTCACAAGAACTCCGCACTGACGAACAAACTTGTCCGCAATCTTCTTAGGCGTGAATGGTTCGCCATTAGGTCTGATTGCCTCGATATTGTACTTTATGCCCTCCTTCAACTTTTTGTTCGGGCCTCGTTTCGTCCTGTTGCCTGAAGATTTGCTCGATCCGGATGGCTGAAAGAAGAAAGATCGATTCGTTAATATATCTTCAAGTCATTTAAAACATGTGATGATCACCAGATGCCTGCTTATATAAATATATATACCTCGCCGGTCTTTGTTGTTTCAATATCAACATTTTCTTCGTCATGTTCATAGTTCACGACTTCATCAATTCGGTCGTCGCGATCGAATATCATATCACCCTCCCCGGTGTTGTTTAGATATTCGGAGCCGTCATAATCTTCTTCATTTTGATCATCATCTGGCCCACGAGGATTGCGTATGATATTGAACAGGGCCTCTTCTCCCTCTCTGCCGGTATTGTCTGCCATAGGTTTTGTTTAACTAATCCAAAAGAAATATATTCAAATTACAATGCATGGATGCAATCAATTAATAAGGAAAAACTGAATCAATCATAGTACATAATAAGCATCATCGAATATAATCTCGAATACGTCGTCTCGAATAATAGATATAATCTCGAATACATCGTCTCGAATAATAGATATAATCTCGAATACATCGTCTCGAATAATAGATATAATCTCGAATACATCGTCTAGAATAATATATAATCTCGAATACATCGTCTCGAATATTATATATCGAGTACATCACTGGCTAGGTAGCTAATAAAGATCGAATACTACATAAGAATCTAGGACACTCGCGGTTCCTGCGGCGCGGGCGGTGGACACCCAAAGAGAAGGAACCCTCACAGGATCATAGCTGAAGTGAGATCCCTGAAGAAACTGCCAGGTATTGGAGAACCTGCCGCCCTCTAATGCAACCATGTAGCGATGGACGTGCTCATCCTCCTCCCTGACACGGCGACGTACCACCTCCGACGGGGCCGGCTCCCTCCGCACCAAAACTGGCCCACGCGAACGCCACCAAACGAGATCAGGGTCGACGACGGGACCTAGGGCCGGGTTCCTCATCAAGCGGCGTGCCCCTCCAGGCAGCACCTCCCAGTGCCAGCCCCGCGGAGCCCAGTCCCGGACATGGGTCAGCCGGACGGCGTCACAGACGGGTCGACGGCGAGGATGCGGGCCGGGCATCGTCGAGAACAAATACTAGCTATATGCCCGCAAAAAGTAACATTTTTTTAATGATTGGATTTTGATAACTAAAATTTCTAACATTTCTATATAACTAACATTCCTATAACATTTCTAACAATGCTATATAACTAACATTTCTAATATTTCTATAACTAAAAAACAGAAAAAAATTATAACATTTCTATATATATAACTAACATTTGTATAACATTTCTAATATTTCTATAACTAAAAAAAGAAAAATTTCTAACTTTTTTATAACTATTTCTATAACTAAAAAACAGAAAATTTTCTAACAATTCTAACTATTTTATAACTATTTCTATAACTAAAAAACAGAAAAATTTCTAACAATTCTAACATTTCTAACAATGCTATATAACTAACTATTTCTATAACTAAATAAAGAAAAATTTTCTAACAATGCTATGTGTGTGTGTGCTCACCGGCGAGGCGAGAGGCGACGGGGGGCGGCGACGGGACGGCGACGGGCGCGGCGACGACGGGGACAGGGCAGGGACGGGGTAGGGAGGCGGCATGACGGGACGGGGACGACGGGGACGGGCCGGGACGGCGCGGCGGTGACGACGGGGACGAGGGGACGGGGACGACGGGGCGGCGACGACGGGGACGGGGCGCGGCGACGAGGGTTATGGAGACGGGGGCGGCGGGCGACGGGCAGAGGAAAAAAGCAGATGAGGTAGAAACTGAAATTTTTGAAGTGATTTTCTAGAAAGTAGTAATGAATTATATTTTGTTTTTAATTTTAGAGTGATAGAAATGAGAATCATTTTAGAAAGGAGAAGGTTAATCAGAGGAGAAACTGATAATGAAGTGTTTAGTTGTTTAAGTTATTAGAGGAAGCAGAGGAGAAACTGAAATTTTTGAAGTGTTATTTATATAGGATGGACCTTTAGTACCGGTTGGAGCCACCAACCGGTACTAAAGGCCTGTTTTGGCCAGGCCAAGCGGCGGGAACCGCACCCCCTTTTAGTGCCGGGTGGTGGCTCCAACCGGTACTAAAGGCCCCCCCCTTTAGTACCGGTTGGTGCTACCACCGGCACTAAAGGGGGTGCGCTGGCGGCAGGTGCGGTGCGAATGTTTAGTCCCACCTCGCTAGCCGAGGGGCGTCCGCACTGGTTTATAAGCCCCAGTGCGGTAGCTCCCTCGAGCTCCTCTCCAAAGCAGGCCTACTGGGCCTAAATGTTCTGTGCTGCCCTGTGGGCCTACTGGGCCTTTGCGGGCCTGCATCCTGGCCCAACAACAGGTTGGGTTTCTAGTCGTATGCAGGCCGCTGTGGCGCAGTAGGTGGGCTTTTTTTTCTTATTTTTTGCTTTATTTATTTTTGTTTGAGTTGTTTTTTTGCTGTATTTAGAGTTTCTTTGTGAATATTTTTGCTTTAGGTACAAAAAATTACAAACTTTCTGTTAGTACCGGTAGTTTACAAATTTGAATAGTTTAAATTTTGATTTATTTGAAATTTGTGTGAATCACTAGTTTGTGAATAACTTAACTTTGAGAATAGATTTTTCAGTGATTCTTTTTTCTTATGTTTAATATTAGTGTGTTTTATCATTATATTCAATTTGGTAATGCTTAGGTTATTTAAAAAAATGAAATGCCTTTTGTAACGGATGAGTTTTCGTCCGAAACCCTGATACTTCGAAAGAGATTGTCCATTTAGTACACGAAGTGCATCCAGTTTTTGCGGTAACCCTCTCTACTTTTTTGCACATGCTATGTGGGTGAAATTATTGATACCATGCCAACTTTCAACCTTTTCTGAGTTCATTTGAAATGCTTTTCAATTTCAGGGTCATTTAGCTTAAAAAATCAGTAAAGGCATGAAAGAATTTGTTTGCACATAAAATTTCTTCGCGTTTCAAATGCCAAAACACATAACTACCCTAACTATTACAGAGATTCCCTCCTGGGTGTGAAACACAGAAGAAAGTGATGATAGTGAAGCCGATCACATCCCAGATCTTTGGGTGTGAAACTTTTTCTTCGCGTGTGTCCCTTTGCGCCGTAACCATGGAAAATCTTCATCATTTAACGGGATGCTCGGGTCAATATTCACTGTGAATGGAGCAATTTCATCAAACTTTTCATAATCTTCTGACATGTCTGTCTTGTCATCCACTCCCACGATGTTTCTCTTCCCAGAAAGAACTATGTGCCGCTTTGGCTCATCGTACGATGCATTCGCTTCCTTATCTTTTCTTTTTCTTGGCTTGGTAGACATGTCCTTCACATAGAAAACCTGTGCCACATCATTGGCTAGGACGAATGGTTCATCTGCATACGCAAGATTGTTGAGATCCACTGTTGTCATTCCGTACTGCGGGTCTTCCGTTACCCCGCCTCGTGTCATATTGACCCATTTGCACCGAAACAAAGGGACCTTCAAACCACGTCGATAGTCAAGTTCCCATATGTCCTGTATATAACCATAATATGTTTCCTTTCCTGTCTTGGTTTCTGCATCAAAGCGGACACCACTGTTTTGGTTGGTGCTCTTCTTATCTTGGGCGATCGTGTAAAATGTATTACCATTTATCTCGTACCCTTTGAAAGTCATTATATTCGAAGATGGTAACTGGGACAGCAAGTACAGGTCATCTTCAATAGAGGTGTCATGCATGGTACGTGTCTGCAACCAGCTGGCGAAACTCCTGGTTTGTTCACGTGTAATCCAGTCATCAGACCGCTCCGGGTGTTTGGAGCGTAGCAAATTCTTGTGTTCATCCATATACGGAGCCACCAAGGCGGAATTCTGTAGAACTGTGTAGTGTGCTTCAGTGAGAGAATGTCCGTCCATACATATTATTTGTTCCCCTCCTAGCGTGCCTTTTCCATCCAGTCTGCCCTTATGCCGCGATTCAGGAACACCAATCCTTAAGGTCAGGAATAAAGTCAATACAAAACTCAATGACCTCCTCATTTTCATGGCCCTTGGAGATGCTTCCTTCTGGCCTAGCACGGTTATGAACATATTTCTTTAAGACTCCCATGAACCTCTCAAAGGGGAACATATTGTGTAGAAATACAGGACCCAAAACGTTAATCTCTTCGCATAGGTGAACTAGGACGTGCGTCATGATGTTGAAGAAGGATGGTGGGAACACCAACTCGAAACTGACAAGACATTGCACCAAATCATTCTCTAACCTTGGTATGATTTCTGGATCGATTACCTTCTGAGAGATTGCATTGAGGAATGCACATAGCTTCACAATGGCTAATCGAACGTTTTCCGGTAGAAGCCCCCTCAATGCAACCGGAAGCAGTTGCGTCATAATCACGTGGCAGTCATGAGACTTTAGGTTCTGGAACTTTTTCTCTGCCATATTTATTATTCCCTTTATATTCGACGAGAAGCCAGATGGTACCTTAATACTAAGCAGGCATTCAAAGAAGATTTCCTTCTCTTCTTTGGTAAGAGCGTAGCTTGCATGACCCTGATGTATGCTGTCTTTTCCGTGCATACGTTGCTGGTCCTCCCGTGCCTCAGGTGTATCTTTTGTCTTCCCATACACGCCCAAGAAGCCAAGCAGGGTCACACAAAGATTCTTCGTCACGTGCATCACGTCGATTGCGGAGCGGACCTCTAGGTCTTTCCAATAGGGCAGGTCCCAAAATATAGATTTCTTCTTCCACATGGGTGCGCGTCCGTCAGCGTCATTCGGAACAGGTTGTCCACCAGGACCCTTTCCAAAGACCACCTTCAAATCCTTGACCATATCATGTACATCAGCACCAGTACGGTGGCGAGGCTTCGTCCGGTGATCCGCCTCACCGGAGAAATGCTTGCCTTTCTTTCTTACGGGATTCCTGCTCGGAAGAAATCGACGATGTCCCAGGTACACATTCTTCTTACAATTAGCCAAATATATACTGTCGGTATCGTCCAAACAGTGCGTGCATGCGCGGTATCCATTGTTTGTCTGTCCTGAAAGGTTACTGAGAGCAGGCCAATCATTGATGGTCACGAACAGCAACGCCTTTAGGTCAAATTCTTCCCCCATGTGCTCATCCCACACATGTACACCTGTTCCATTCCACAGTTGTAAGAGTTCTTCAACTAATGGCCTTAGGTACACATCAATGTCGTTGCCGGGTTGCTTAGGGCCTTGGATGAGCACTGGCATCATAATGAACTTCCGCTTCATGCACAACCAAGGAGGAAGGTTATACAAACATAGAGTCACAGGCCAGGTGCTATGGTTGCTGCTCTGCTCCCCAAAAGGATTAATGCCATCTGCGCTTAGACCAAAACATACGTTCCTTGCGTCATCTGCAAACTCCTTCCCGTACTTTCTTTCTATTTTTCTCCACTGTGACCCGTCAGCGGGTACTCTCAACTTTCCGTCTTTCTTACGGTCTTCTCTGTGCCATCGCATCGCCTTGGCATGCTCTTTGTTTTGGAACAAATGTTTCAATCGTGGTATTATAGGAGCATACCACATCACCTTGGAAGGAATCTTCTTCCTGGGGAGCTCGCCCTCGACATCACCAGGGTCATCGCGACTGATCTTATAGCGCAATGCACCGCATACCGGGCAAGCGTTCAAATCCTCGTACTCACGGCGGTAGAGGATGCAATCATTAGGGCATGCATGTATCTTCTGCACCTCTAACCCTAGAGGGCAGACAGCCTTCTTTGCTTGGAACGTACTCTCGGGCAATTCGTTGTCCTTTGGAAGCATATCCTTTATCATTACCAGCAACTTTCCAAACCCCTTGTCAGATACACCATTCCGTGCCTTCCATTGCAGCAATTCCAGTGTGGTGCCCAGCTTTTTCTTGTCACCTTCGCAATTCGGGTACAACAATTTTTTGTGATCCTCTAACATGCGCTACAACTTCTTCTTCTCCAAATCACTTGCGCAGTTTCTCTTTGCATCGGCAATGGCCCGATCTAGATCATCAACGGGCTCATCTGATGCCTCTTCTTCAGCTTCTTCCCGCATTGCCGGCTCAGCTTCTTCCCGCATTACCGCTCAGCTTCTTCCCTCATTGTTGTACCATCGTATTCAGGGAACCCATGGCCAGGATAGCTATCGTCGTCCTCTTCTTCTTCATTGTCTTCCATCATAACCCCTCTTTCTCCATGCTTGGTCCAAACATTATAGTGGGGCATGAAACCGGACTCAAACAGGTGGACGTGAATGGTTCTTGACGTAGAGTAATTGCGACCATTCTTACAGCCATCACATGGACAATGCATAAAACCATCTGCTCGCTTGTTTGCCTCAGCCGCAAGCAGAAAAGTACGCACACCATTAATGAACTCGGGAGAGCATCGGTCATCATACATCCATTGCCGGCTCATCTTCAATACACAGCACCGAAAACATCAAATTAATACAATACATAAAGTTCATACATAAAGAGCATACAACACTTCAATGCAACAAACAAATAACTCTCGAGCTAAAGAATTTAAATGCAACAACAAATGCGATCAAGATCGCAACTAAGGTAACAATTGATCCAACAGCATAATGATACCAAGCCTCACTATGAATGGCATATTTTCTAATCTTTCTAATCTTCAAGCGCATTTTCTCCATCTTAATCTTGTGATCATCGACGACATCGGCAACATGCAACTCCAATTCCATCTTCTCCCCCTCAATTCTTTTTAATTTTTCCTTCAAATCCTCGTTTTCTCTTTCAACTAAATTTAACCTCTCGACAATAGGGTCGGTTGGAATTTTGGGTTCAACTACCTCCTACATACAAATATCTATGTCAACTTGATGGGCATAATTTGTCATAAACACGAAATGCAATGAATAGTTTTAAAAGAGAATATACCACATCTGAATCATAACCCGGACGAGGGCCGACGGGGACGGATAACAAAACCATGGCACTATGCATAACAAACAACGTATGGGTAAGATAACTATACGAGTAACTATATATCCAAATCACACAAACATCATTTTTTATATAAAAATTCATGAACAAGAGGCTCACCACAAGGTGGTGCCGGCGACGGGACATTGCGAGCGATCGACGGTGGTTACGACGGAGATTTACAAGGTACTAAGTAAACCACACCTACATATGCAAAACTAAGTGTTATTTTTTACCTCAGATTGCATATAAATCAAATACTAGCACATATATATAATTCCTCCCAAATTACTAAACTCAAAAATCAATCACTATATAAAGCATTGCACGAGCTAATCTAGCAATGAGAGATGAAAGGAAAGAGTTGCTAACCTTTGTGATCATTTGAATGGATGGGGGCCTTCAAATCTTGGGCAAAATGTGTGATGAGCTTGAGAGGAAGAGGGGAAAGAACAGAGAGGTGAGGGGAAAGGGGAAGAACAGAGCGAGCTCGGGTGGACGAAGGGTCTATGTAGGACGACCTTTAGTACCGGTTCGTGATACGACCCGGTACTAAAGGTGCTAGAGGGGCCCCGGACTGATAACATCCTGCCACCACTCACTTTAGTACCGGTTCGTGGCATGAACCGGTGCTAAAGGTTCGCCATGAACCGGTATTAATGAGAGCGGCCCGGCTAGCCGTTGGAACCGGCACTAATGTACACATTAGTGCCGGCTCAAATTCAAACCGGCACTAATGTGCTTCACGTTTGACCCTTTTTCTACTAGTGCGCAGATTGGTTTGACTGGATGGTGGATCCTAGCTAAGTCATCAAGTATATGTCATATCCATATTATATATACTTGATCACCTACTTAAGTGATCGAGGTAATATGGATATGGCATATACTTGATCACTTAGCTAGAATCCATCCAGTTGAAACTAATATGCAGTTTCTTTCATAAATGATATAATAACTCATCATCATCATCATCATATTAATATAAAAACTCTTGCATCATATATATCATCACCAACGGTTTTCATAGCAAAGGTGTCATCGAGTTCAACATGGTAATGATATTATAAGCGTTCATAACACCATAAAAGAAAATCACTCTTTGAGATTAAGTTCAGGACGAAGAACACGGACATGAGAGGACAAGTACTAAGAGCATGAACTAGCTAATTAATCACTCATGCTGCTCTCTCTCAGGTAAAATAGCATAGAACATGTATAGCTTTGCTGATTCATCATATTGAAGCATGCAGATGAACCTGTCTCCTAATCGTGGGTTGCGCTTCTGATTGCTGCCCCCTAGTACTTCTCTGTGATCATTCACAATTTTGCTCCAGTCTTTTACTATTAAGCATTCCTCGCTATTAGAAATCCTGAATGCACTAAAGTGCATTGTAGGATATCTTGGCCATAAGCTAACAATATTCATGGTACCTTTAGTCTCGATCCAATCAGGCACAACATTCATCGGGAGTCCCTGTTGAAGAACATCGTATAGTAACATACTTAGCAATGAAGTTTAGCTTAAAAAATAATGTATGCAAAAGATGCACTAAGGAGAAATAGTAGAAATCTTACCATCTTTCCTAAATATATGTGACCGTAGTTCAGTACGAACACTATCGGTCGCACGTTTTGAGTACTAACATTTCTAAGTGCAGGAAAGAAATTTGTCTTGACAGCATCAAGATCCTCAAGCCATGAAACATAATGACTTGTCTCCTCGAAGTTTAGTTCAGCCCGGGGACAGTGGACGGTCCTGTCTACCAAGCGTCGGACATGTTTGCTTGATTGGAAGTAAGCTGTCAATATAAATTGAGATCTATTAATTATTCAACTGTTTCAAATAATCTCATATCGAAGACATAAATATGGTTGAGAAACTCACATAATGGTAGAACTGGAGGCGTCTGCACATCGACCCAGATGTCTCTATTACCTTCAATATCATCTTCCGGACGAATATCAAAGGTGATAACCATATCAGGCTCAAATGCATAAGCCTTGCATAGTGCTTGCCAAGTTTTGCATTCAAAATAGGTGTATGTGTCTGCATTGTATAATTTGACGTCGAAGGTATAACCATGCTCGGTCTTCAAGTAAACTCTTTTTACCTCCATAGTTTCGTTAGGACTGAAACCTATCTTATCCAAGACAAAAATTCTTGCATGGCAGGGGATACGCTAGTAGAATAGTGAAAAATTAAAATTAAAAGCTGAAGCAAATGAAGCATAAGTCATGCTTAATTATGAAAAAGACTTGTCATTGTGACTTACTGTATCCACTTCGAAGTTCTCATCCAGCTTGATGCTGAAGCGTCTATCATCAACTAGAAAATTTCTGTCGCACAGGCCGCGCTGGTCTTCGTAGTATTCGCACATAATGAAATCGTGTTCATCGTCAGACGACATTCCTATGTTCATAGGTGAAACAATAAACACTTATTAGTTCTATTAATTCAACTAATTCTGTTAATTCAACTAGTTCAACTAATTAATTGAACTAATTCAACTAAGCACTTACGAAAAATATACCTAATTAATTGAACTAATTCAACTAACCAGTTCAACTAATTAATTCAACTAATTCAACTAAACTAGTTCTATTAATTTTCTTACTAAAAATAGGGTAGCTAGGTCTATATAATAAAATGTTAATTAGATAATGAAATCTCATATAATTAAATTAAGTATATATCTAACATATAATTTATACCTAATTCATCTAACATTAGACATTAATATCTAACATATGTTCATATATAGGTGAAACATTAAACACTTACTAGTTCTATTAATTCAACTAAATAAACTAGTTCTATTAATTCAACTAAGCATTTACTAAAAATAAGCTAGTTCTATTAATTTCTTACTAAAATAAAGTAGGTAGTTCTATATAGTAATATTTTGATTAGATCATTAAATCTCATATACCTAAATTTTCTTACTAAAAATAAACTTGTTCTATTAATTTTCATACTAAAAATAAACTAGTTATATTAATTCAACTACTTCAAATCTCATATATATACCTAATTAATATCTAGCTAATTCATCTAAAATTGACATTAATATTTAACATCTTTTCCATATAATTCATCTAGCTAACATTAACATTCTAACATTATTATCTACGTAATTTATCTAACATTAATCTAAAGAACAGAAAATAGAAAATAAGTAAAAACATTGTGTGTGTGTGTGTATGTGTGTGTGTGTACGAGCAGGGGGCGGCGGCGTACGGGCGGCGTCGGGCGATGCGACAGGGACGGGCGGCGGGCGAGGCGGCGGCGACGGGCGGCGGGGGCGACGCCGGTGACGGCGATGACGGGTGGCGGGGGCGACAGCGGTGACGGTGACTACGGGTGGCGGGGGCGACGGCGGTGACGACGACTACGGGCGGCGAGGGCGGCAGGGGCGGCGCGCGATGGGCGACGGGCGCGGCGAAGAAGTTGGATCGAGAAGAAGTGGTCGATGAAACTGAATTTTTCGTAAGTGCCATATATATAGGAGGGGCCTTTAGTACCGGTTGGAGCCACCAACCGGTACTAAAGGCCAATTTTCGCTAGGCCAAGGGGCGGGAAACGGCCCCTGCCACGAACCGGTACTAAAGGCCCAATCATTAGTACCGGTTGGAGCCACCAACCGGTACTAATGGTTGTGCGCTGCCATCGGCGGTGCACAATGTTTAGTCCCACCTCGTCGAGCGAAGGGCAGCTGCACTGGTTTATAAACCCAGTCGTGGCTGCTCCTTCGAGCTTCTCTATATATCTGTCTTCTGGGCCTAACTAGGGCGCGCTTCCCTGTGAGTCTGCTGGCCCTTCTGGGCCTGCATTTACACACCCTAGGTCTGGCAGGCCCACTGGGCAGCGCCCCAACAAATTTTTTATATAGTTTTTTCTTTTCTGCATTATTTGTTTTCTTCTATTTATTTTTGAGTAATTTTTTATATAGTTTTTTTCTTTTCTGCATTATTTATTTTCTTCTATTTATTTTTGAGTAATTTTTTATATAGTTTTATTCTTTTCTGCTTTATTTATTTTCTTCTATTTATTTCTAAGTAGTTTTTTGTGACCCTCTCTACTCTGATACTCCGAAATGATAATACCATTGCAAGTTTCAACATTTTCAGAATTCATTTTGTAGTGATTTTCAATTTCACGGTCATTTAGCTCTCTAAACAATTAGGTAAATAACCTAAAAACAACAAATGATGTCAAAACATGTTGGCAATTGATGACGTCGCTTTGAATGTTGCATACTGAACACAAAAGAAGTCCGCAGTTCAAATAAGTTTAAAAAACATTGAAGCGCCCGTGTAACAGATGAGTTCTCGTCCGAAACCCTGATACTCCGAAAGAGTTTGTCCAGTTTGTACACGAAGTGCGTCCAGTTTTTGCTGTGACCCTCTCTACTATTTCGCAGATGCTATGCGGGTGAAATGACGATACCATGCCAAGTTTCAACATTTTCAGAGTTCATTTTGTAGTGATTTTCAATTTCACGGTCATTTAGCTCTCTAAACAATTAGGTAAATGACCGAAAAACAACAAATGATGTCAGAACATGTTGGAAATTGATGACGTCACTTTGAATGCTGCATACTGAACATGAAAGAAGTCCGAATTTCAAATAAGTTTAAAAACATTAAAGTGCCCGTGTAACAGATGAGTTCTCGTCCGAAACCCTGATACTCCGAAAGAGTTTGTCCAGTTTGTACACGAAGTGCGTCCAGTTTTTGCCATGACCCTCTCTACTCTTTTGCACATGCTATGCAGGTGAAATGATGATGCCATGCCAAGTTTCAACATTTTCAGAGTTCATTTTGTAGTGATTTTCAATTTCACAGTCATTTAGCTCTCTAAACAATTAGGTAAATGACCGAAAAACAACAAATGA
The DNA here is from genome assembly GCF_003073215.2 of Triticum urartu. Classification (NCBI taxonomy): domain Eukaryota; kingdom Viridiplantae; phylum Streptophyta; class Magnoliopsida; order Poales; family Poaceae; genus Triticum; species Triticum urartu. The sequence continues at coordinate 322,761,828 of NC_053028.1, forward strand.
TGTCAGAACATGTTGGAAATTGATGAGGTCGCTTTGAATGCTGCATACTGAACACAAAAGAAGTCCAGAGTTCAAATAAGTTTTAAAAACATTGAAGTGCCCGTGTAACAGATGAGTTCTCGTCCGAAACCCTGATACTCCGAAAGAGTTTGTCCAGTTTGTACACGAAGTGCGTCTAGTTTTTGCTGTGACCCTCTCTACCTTTTGCACATGCTATGCGGGTGAAATGATGATGCCATGCCAAGTTTCAACATTTTCAGAGTTCATTTTGTAGTGATTTTCAATTTCACGGTCATTTAGCTCTCTAAACAATTAGGTAAATGACCGAAAAACAACAAATGATGTCAGAACATGTTGGAAATTGATGAGGTCGCTTTGAATGCTGCATACTGAACATGAAAGAAGTCCGAGTTCAAATAAGTTTAAAAACATTGAAGTGCCCGTGTAACAGATGAGTTCTCGTCCGAAACCCTGATACTCCGAAAGAGTTTGTCCAGTTTGTACACGAAGTGCGTCCAGTTTTTGCCATGACCCTCTCTACTCTTTTGCACATGCTATGCAGGTGAAATGATGATGCCATGCCAAGTTTCAACATTTTCAGAGTTCATTTTGTAGTGATTTTCAATTTCACAGTCATTTAGCTCTCTAAACAATTAGGTAAATGACCGAAAAACAACAAATGATGTCATAACATGTTGAAAATTGATGAAGTCGCTTTGAATGCTGCATACTGAACACAAAAGAAGTCCGGACTTCAAATAAGCTTAAAAAACATTGAAGTGCCCGTGTAACAGATGAGTTCTCGTCCGAAACCCTGATACCCCGAAAGAGTTTGTCTAGTTTGTACACGAAGTGCGTCCAGTTTTTGCCGTGACCCTCTCTACTCTTTCGCAGATGCTATGCGGGTGAAATGATGATACCATGCCAATTTTCAACATTTTCATAATTAATTTTGTAGTGATTTTCAATTTCACGGTCATTTAGCTCTCTAAACAATTAGGTAAATGACTGAAAAACAACAAATGATGTCAGAACATGTTGGAAATTGATGACGTCGCTTTGAATGCTGCATACTGAACACAAAAGAAGTCCGGAGTTCAAATAAGTTATTAAAAATAAAAAAGAGGTGCAATGCTGGTTAACTTGCTTCAAGCCTTTCGGAATAGTGTAGACTGCACTGCACATAGCTCAGTGCAATCTATGCTATTCCAAAAGGCTTGAAGCTAATCAACGTGCAGGTGAGCATTGCGCCTCTTCGTCATTGTCTCTACACTCACGGCTTATAAACCGCTCATACTGCCTCTCTCTTGGCGAGGTGGGACTAAAAATCAGCTTACTAAGAAACTCTAGTACCGGTTCATTCCATGAACCGGTACTAAAGGTCTTCGTGGGGGCCCCATCCTGACCACAGCCGCACTGGACTCATTAGTACCGGTTCGTGGCATGAACCGGCACTAAAGGTTGCCCATGAACCGGTACTAATGATGCCCGCCCGCCTAGTCGTTGGAACCGGCACTATGGTCACATTAGTGCCGGCTCAAATTCAAACCAGCACTAATGTGCTTCACATTTGACCCTTTTTCTACTAGTGATTCTTTATTTATATTGGTGTTAACCTACTGTACCAACTTCTCTATGGTTCATACCCCCCGATACTAGCCATACATTCATCAAAATAAGCAAACAACACACGAAAAACAGAATCTGTCAAAAATAGAATAGTCTGTAGCAATCTGATTTGTTCCAGTACTTCTGGAACTCCAAAAATTCTGAAAAACTAGGACAACCTGGACAATTTGTATATTGATCTAATGCAAAATGAATTAGTATTTTATCTCGTTCTAGTGAAACTTAACAATTATTTTCATGAGCGCAAAGTTCATGTATTTTTCAGCAAGATCAAACAACTATCACCCAAGAAGATCCTATTGGTTCTACTTGGCACAAACACTAACTAAAACATAAAAACACATCCAAACAGAGGCTAGATGAATTATTTATTACTAAACAGGAACAAAAAGCAAGGAACAAGAATAAAATTGGTTTGCCTCCCAACAAGCGCTATCGTTTAACGCCCCTAGATAGGCATAAAAACAAGAATAGATCTAGGTATTATCATCTTTGGTATGCAATCCATAAGTGGATCTCATAATAGATTCATAAGGTAATTTAATTTTCTTCCTAGGAAAGTGTTCCATGCCTTTCCTTAATGGAAATTGGAATCTAATATTTCCTTCTTTCATATCAATAATTGCATCAATCGTTCTAAGGAAAGGTCTACCAAGAATAATAGGACAATTAGGATTGCAATCTGTATCAAGAACAATGAAATCTACGGGCACATAATTCCTATTTGCAGCAATAAGAACATCATTAATCCTTCCCATAGGTTTCTTAATGGTGGAATCTGCAAGATGCAAATTTAAAGAACAATCATCAAATTCACGGAAACCTAACACATCACACAAAGTCTTTGGAACCGTGGAAACACTAGCACCCAAATCACATAAAGCATAACATTCATGATCTTTAATTTTAATTTTAATAGTAGGTTCCCACTCATCATAAAGTTTTCTAGGGATAGAAACTTCTAATTCAAGTTTTTCTTCATAAGATTGCACTAAAGCATCAACGATATGTTTAGTAAAAGCTTTATTTTGATCATAAGTATGGGAAGAATTTAACACAGATTGCAACAAGGAAATACGATCTATCAAAGAACAATTATCATAATTAAATTCCTTGAAATCCAAAATAGTGGGTTCATTGCTATGTAAAGTTTTGACCTCTTCAATCCCACTTTTACCAATTTTTGCATCAAGACCTAAAAACTCTGAATCATTGGGACGCCTTTTAACTAAAGTTGACTCATCTCCAGTCCCATCTTTCTCAAGATTCATATTGGAAAACAAAGATTTAATAGGGGACATGATAACCCACAAGTATAGGGGATTGCAACAGTTTTTGATAAGCAAGAGTGTCGAACCCAACGAGGAGCTAAAGGTAGAACAAATATTCCCTCAAGTTCTATCGACCACCGATACAACTCTACACACGCTTGACGTTCGCTTTACCTAGAACAAGTATGAAACTAGAAGTACTTTGTAGGTGTTGTTGGATAGGTTTGCAAGATAATAAAGAGTACGTAAATGAAAAGTAGGGGTTGTTTAGATAAAGAAACAATAAAGTAAATATAGCGAGTGTGGAAAAGTGGTGGTAGGAGTTGCGAAATTGTCCCTTAAGCAATTGACTACCTTACTAGACCGATAGCAAGTATTATGTGGGAGAGGCCACTTCTAGCATGTCATCCCTTACTTGGAATTCTATGCACTTATGATTGGAACTATTAGCAAGCATCCGCAACTACTAACGTTCATTAAGGTAAAACCCAACCATAGCATTAAGATATATTGGTCCCCCTTCAATCTCGTATGCATCAATTTCTATGCTAGGTTGAAGCTTCTGTCACTCTTGCCCTTCAATACATAGTCCTATCAACATACAACTAACCCTAGGGTGTGATCCACACACGCAATCATATGATGGGAACCAAAGGACAACAACATAACCACAAGCAAATTAAATCAATCATAGCAATTCATCAACCACCGATAGGACAACGAAAATCTACTCATACATCATAGGATGGCAACACATCATTGGATAATAATATGAAGCATAAAGCACCATGTTCAAGTAGAGGGTACAACAGGTTGCGGGAGAGTGGACCGCTATAGATAGAGGGGGGAAGGTGATGGAGATGTTGGTGAAGATGGAGGAGGTGTTGGTGTAGATTGCGGTGATGATGATGGCCCCCGGTGGCACTCCGGTTCCACCGGAAGCGAGGGGGAGAGAGCCCCCCTTCTTCTTCTTCCTTGACCTTCTCCCTAGATGGGAGAAGGGTTTCCCCTCTGGTCCATGGTCTCCATGGCACGGGAGGGGCGAGAGCCCCTCCGAGATTGGATCTGTCTCTCTGTCTCTCTCTGTTTCTGCGTTATGTTTTGGCTCTGTTTCACCGTTTCAAATATATATGGAGATCCGTAACTCCGATTGGCCCGAAACCTTCGCCGTGATTTTTTTCTAAATATTAGCTTTCTTGCGGCAAAAGAAGAGCGTCAACCGCCTTACGGTGGGCTCACGAGGGTAGGGGCGCGCCTTAGGGGGGCGCCCCCTACCTCGTGACCACCTCGGGCACTGGTTCGCGTTGATTTTCCTTCCGAATTTTCCATATTTTCCAAAAATAAGCTCCGTTCATTTTTATCCCGTTTGGACTCCGTTTGATATGGATATTCTGCGAAACCAAAAACATGCAACAGACAAGAACTGGCACCGGGCACTGGATCAATATGTTAGTCCCAAAAATAATATAAAAAGTTGCCAAAAAGTGTATGAAAGTTGACTAATATTGGCATGGAACAATCAAAAATTATAGATACGACGGAGACGTATCAGCATCCCCAAGCTTAATTCCTGCTCGTCCTCGAGTAGGTAAAAGATAAAAAAAAGATAATTTTTGATGTGGAATGCTACCTAGCATAATCTTGATCATATGTCTAATCATGGCATGAATACTAAGACACGAGTGATTCAAAGCAATAGTCTATCCTTTGACATTAAGACAATAATACTTCAAGCATACTAATAAAGCAATCATGTATTTTCAAAATAACATGGCCAAAGAAAGTTATCCCTACAAAATCATATAGTCTGGCTATGCTCCATCTTCACCACACAAAATATTCAAATCATGCACAACCCAGATGACAAGCCAAGCAATCGTTTCATACTTTTGACGTTCTCAAACCTTTTCAACTTTCACGCAATACATGAGCGTGATCCATGGACATAGCACTATAGGTGGAATAGAATATGATGGTGGAGGAGACAAAAAGGAGAAGATAGTCTCACATCAACTAGGCGTATCAACGGGCTATGGAGATGCCCATTAATAGATATCAATGTGAGTGAGTAGGGATTGCCATGCAACGGATGCACTAGAGCTATAAGTGTATGAAAGCTCTAACTGAACCTAAGTGGGTGTGCATCCAACTTGCTTGCTCATGAAGACCTCGGGCATTTGAGGAAGCCCATCATCGGAATATACAAGCCAAGTTCTATAATGAAAATTCCCACTAGTATATGAAAGTGATAACTCAAGAGACTCTATATGAAGAACATGGTGCTACTTTGAAGCACAAGTGTGGAAAAAGGATAGTAGCATTGCCCCTTCTCTCTTTTTCTCTCATTTTTTGTTTTCTTTTCTTTTTTTTCTCTTTTTTGGGCCTTCTCTTTTTTGGCCTTTCTCTTTTTTATCTTTTTTTTATTTTTTCGTCCGGAGTCTCATCCCGACTTGTGGGGGAATCATAGTCTCCATCATCCTTTCCTCACTGGGGCAATGCTCTAATAATGATGATCATCACACTTTTATTTACTTACAACTCGATATTACAACTCGATATCTAGAACAAAGATATGACTCTATATGAATGCCTTCGGCGGTGTACCGGGATGTGCAATGATCTAGCGTAGCAATGACATGAAAAAACGGACAAGCCATGAAAACATCATGCTAGCTATCTTATGATCATGCAAAGTAATATGACAATGAATGCTCAAGTCATGTATATGATGATGATGGAAGTTGCATGGCAATATATCTCGGAATGGCTATGGAAATGCCATGATAGGTAGGTATGGTGGCTGTTTTGAGGAAGGTATATGGTGGGTTTATGGTACCGGCGAAAGTTGCGCGGTACTAGAGAGGCTAGCAATGGTGGAAGGGTGAGAGTGCGTATAATCCATGGACTCAACATTAGTCATAAAGAACTCACATACTTATTGCAAAAATCTATTAGTCATCGAAACAAAGTACTATGCGCATGCTCCTAGGGGGATAGATTGGTAGGAAAAGACCATCGCTCGTCCCCGACCGCCACTCATAAGGAAGACAATCAATAAATAAATTATGCTCCGACTTCATCACTTAACGGTTCACCATACGTGCATGCTACGGGAATCACAAACTTCAACACAAGTATTCTTTAAATTCACAACTACTCAACTAGCATGACTTTAATATTATCACTTCCATATCTCAAAACAATTATCATGCTTCAATCTTTTCTTAGTATTCAACACACTCAAAAGAAAGTTCCACAAATCTTGAATACCAAGCATATTATTATTAGGCAAATTACCATGCTATTAAGATACTCTCAAATTAATTTAAGTGAAGCATGAGAGATCAATAGTTTCTTTAAAACGAATCCACCACCGTGCTCTAAAAGATCTAAGTGAAGCACATAGAGCAAAATTATCTAGCTCAAAAGGTATAAGTGAAGCACATAGAGAAAAACTATCTAGCTCAAAGGATATAAGTGAAGCACATAGAGCAAAATTATCTAGCTCAAAAGGATATAAGTGAAGCACATAGAGCAAAATTATCTAGCTCAAAAGATATAAGTGAAGCACATAGAGTATTCTATCAAATTTTTCTAATATCACCATCTTTATATCGCAAAACTATTGCAAGGAATCAAACATATCATATTCAGTGATCTACAAGTTTTATGTAGGATTTTATGACTAACCATGTGAATGACCAGTTCCTGTCATCTCTCTAAATAGATATAAGTGAAGCAAGAGAGTTTAATTCTTTCTACAAAAGATATGCCCATGCTCTAACAAATCTAAGTGAAGCAAAAGAGCATTCTACAAATGGCGGTTGTCTAAGTGAAGAGAAACAGGCAATCCAAACTTCAAATGATATAAGTGAAGCACATGAAGCATTCTATAAAGCCATACTCAAAAGATATAAGTGAAGTGCAATGATAATTCTATAAATCAACCAAGGACTATCTCATACCAGCATGGTGCATAAAAGAAAAATGAAAACTAAATGCAAAAGACGCTCCAAGATTGCACATATCACATGAACGAAACGAATCCGAGAACATACCAATACTTGTTGAAGAAAGAGGGGATGACTCCCCAGCATTCCCAAGCTTAGACGCTTGAGTCTCCTTGAATATTTACTTGGGGTGCCTCAGGCATCCCCAAGCTTGAGCTCTTGCCTCTCTTCCTTCTTCTCACATCGAGACCTTCTCGATCATCGAACACGTCATCCACACAAAACTTCAACAGAAAAAACTCGGTAAGACCCGTTAGTATAATAAAGGAAATCACCACTATAAGTACTGTTGCAAACCAATTCATATTTTTTTTTGCATTGTGTCTACTGTAATATAACTTTTTCATGGCTTAATCCACTAATATGAATCGATAGGTTCATCAAAACAAGCAAACTATGCATCAAAAACAGAACAGTCTGTAATAATCTGAACATTCACCATACTTCTGGTACTTGACAAATTCTACCAAAATTAGGAAAATAAAAATTTGTATAGGAAGACAGTGCAAAAAGAATCAGAACCATTCGACGTTCCAGCTAAAAATGTAAAATCGCGCACTACAGCCAAAGTTTCTGTCCTGCACCGTACAAACCATCAAGCAAATGTAAACATCCTAAAGGCAAACCTTGGCACATTATTTTTATAATACAATGGAATTGTACAAGGGGATAATTATTTTTGTTGAAAAGTTTCTGTAATCAAGATTCACAAAGTTGTTGTGAGCATTAACAAAGTTCAAGGAGCTCTCCCACTTCAACAGTGCTTGTCTTTCTCACTTTCACTTTCCTTTTTGAAAAGTTTTGGGTTCCCCTATTTATTTTTGTTGTTTTTAAACTATATGAAAGCACTCAACAGAAATAAATGACTCTCTAAAACTTCTGGGTTGTCTCCCTGGCAACGCTTTCTTTAAAGCCATTAAGCTAGGCATGTAGTGCTCAAGTAGTGAATCCACCCGGATCCCAAGGTATTCAAAGCCAATTTTAATTAACAATGATTTGTAATTTAGTAGTGAGCACAAAGCAACATATATCAAGCAATGACGAAGTCTAACTCTCTTCCTATGCATCGGCATGTCATAAAAGAACAATTCATGCACACCTAGTAAAGGCCAATGCATAGTATAAACAGTTTCTTGCAATTTTATCATGTTGGAAACATAGAGAGGTAGAGATATAGTTCCTCTCTCATAATAATTGCAAGTAGGAGCAGCAAGCACATGCATATTATATTTATCGAAATCATCATGTGCAACGGTAAAAGGCAACCCATCAATATAATCCTTAATAAGTGCAAACTTCTCCGATATAGTATAATCGGGAGAATTCAAAAAGATAATAGGACTATCATGTGTGGGTGCAATAGCAACAATTTCATGTTTAACATAAGGAACTATAGCAAGTTCATCTCCATAAGCATGATTCATATTGGCATCTTGGTCATAAGCATAGCAAGCATCATCAAAAAGGGATATTTCAAAAGAATCATAGGGATCATAACAGTCATCATAGCAATCATCCTTCGGTAAGCACGAACGGGAATTAAACAATGTATGAGTTGAAGAGTTACTATCATTAGAAGGTGGGCACGGGTGATTAATCCGCTCTTCCTCCTTTTGTTCTTCACTCTCCTCCTCATCTTTTTCATCCAATGAGCTCACAGTGTCATCAACTTCTTCTTCCATAGATTCCTGCAAAATATTAGTCTCTTCTTGGACAGCGGGGACTTTCTTAATAAGTGCATTAATTTCATAATTGTATAATTGTATTCATAATTCTCATAGAAATATTTGAGGATAGCTAAATTTTCAGATCTATAACAAGCATCATCAATATCATCAAACTTTTTAAACATAGACTCAATTTCATAAGCACCCATAAAAGCAACAAATTCTTCTATTTGTTCCACATCATAGTAATCATATATACCTCTAGCATAAGAAGCCAAGGTTTCATTATCATTAAATTTGCATGAAAAGGGGAGGTGTGGAGAATTCATCCTAGAGCAACAAGTATAATCATATTCCGAGCATAGTTGTCTAGCATACCACTTCAATATATAAATTTGATCCCATAATAGTTTCCCTTTTGTGTCAAGCGATAATCCCTAAAGTATTCACGTTGATCCAACGTTACTCCCATTACATAATTGAATGGGGTTTTCTCAGGATTATTAAAGTAGTACATAATATTTTTCCCATAACCAGCATCGAGGGTTTTAGGAGGTTCCCCATCTCCATGAGCAGAAAGTACACCTAATTTTTTTGGTATTTCGTGTTCCATATCCATAACTAAAGATAAAGAACAACTAAGAACAGCAAATAAAAATTACTTACTGATAAAGCAAACAAGCACACACGAGAATATTCACCCCACGCTATTGCTCCCCGGCAATGGCGCCAGAAAAAGGTCTTGATAACCCACAAGTATAGGGGATCGCAACAGTTTTCGATAAGTAAGAGTGTCAAACCCAACGAGGAGCTAAAGGTAGAACAAATATTCCCTCAAGTTCTATCGACCACCGATACAACTCTACGCACGCTTGACATTTGCTTTACCTAGAACAAGTATGAAACTAGAAGTACTTTGTAGGTGTTGTTAGATAGGTTTGCAAGATAATAAAGAGTACGTAAATAAAAAGTAGGGGCTGTTTAGATAAAGAAACAATAAAGTAAATATAGCGATTGTGGAAAAGTGGTGGTAGGAGTTGCGAAATTGTCCCTTAAGCAATTGACTACCTTACTAGACCGATAGCAAGTATTATGTGGGAGAGGCCACTGCTAGCATGGCATCCCTTACTTGGAATTCTATGCACTTATGATTGGAACTATTAACAAGCATCCGCAACTACTAACGTTCATTAAGGTAAAACCCAATCATAGCATTAAGATATATTGGTCCCCCTTCAATCCCGTATACATCAATTCTATGCTAGGTTGAAGCTTCTCTCACTCTTGCCCTCCAATGCATAGTCCTATCAACATACAACTAACCCTAGGGTGTGATCCACGCGCGCAATCATATGATGGGCACCAAAGGACAGCAACATAACCACAAGCAAATTAAATCAATCATAGAAATTCATCAACCACCGATAGGACAACAAAAATCTACTCAGACATCATAGGATGGCAACACATCATTGGATAATAATATGAAGCATAAAGCACCATGTTCAAGTAGAGGGTACATCGGGTTGCGGGAGAGTGGACCGCTGTAGATAGAGGGGGAAGGTGATGGAGATGTTGGTGAAGATGGAGGAGGTGTTGGTGTAGAATGTGGTGATGATGATGGCCCCCGGTGGCACTCCGGTGCCACCGGAAGCGAGGGGGAGAGAGCCCCTCTCCTTCTTCTTCTTCCTTGACCTTCTCCCTAGATGGGAGAAGGGTTTCCCCTCTGGTCCATGGCCTCCATGGCACGGGAGGGGCGAGAGACCCTCCGAGATTGGATCTGTCTCTCTGTCTCTCTCTGTTTCTGCGTTCTGTTCTAGCTCTGTTTCACCGTTTCGTATATATATGGAGATCCGTAACTCCGATTGACCTGAAACCTTCGCCATGATTTTTTCCGAATATTAGCTTTCTTGCGGCAAAAGAAGAGTGTCAACCGCCTTACGGTGGGCTCACGAGGGTAGGGGCGCACCCTAGGGGGCGCCCCCTGCCTCGTGACCACCTCGGGCACTGGTTCGCGTTGATTTTCCTTCCGAATTTTCCATATTTTCCAAAAATAAGCTCCGTCCGTTTTTATCCCGTTTGGACTCCGTTTGATATGGATATTCTGCGAAACCAAAAACATGCAACAGACAGGAACTGGCACTGGGCACTAGATCAATATGTTAGTCCCAAAAATAATATAAAAAGTTGCCAAAAAGTGTATGAAAGTTGACTAATATTGGCATGGAACAACCAAAAATTATAGATACGATGGAGACGTATCAGGACACATTAATTACTTTTAGATCTTCATCATTATTATCATGAAAACTAGAAGAACACGCTTTTACAAAGCAATCTTTTTTAGCACGTATCCTAGCGGTTCTTTCTTTGCACTCATCAATGGAAATTCTCATGGCTTTGAGAGACTCATTGATATCATGCTTAGGTGGAATAGATCTAAGTTTTAAAGAATCAACATAAAGAGAAATTCTATCCATGTTCCTAGCCAACTCATCAATCTTAGGCAATTTTTCTTCAAGCAAAGCACTGAAATTCTTTTGTGAAACCATAAATTCTTTAACACTAGTCTCAAAATCAGAGGGCAACTTATTAAAATTTCCATAAGAGTTGTTGTAGTAATTACCATAATTATTAGAGGAATTACTAGGGAACGGCCTAGAATTAAAATTTCCTCTATACGCATTGTTACCAAAATTGCTCCTACCAAAAAAATTCACATCCATAGATTCATCATTATTTTCAATCAAAGTAGACAAACGCATATCATTAGGATCAAAAGAAGCACTCTTATTAGCAAACAACTTCATAAGTTCATCCATCTTTCCAGTCAAAACATTAATCTCTTCTATCGCATGAACTTTTTTACTAGTAGATCTTTCGGTGTGCCATTAAGAATAATTAACCATAATATTATCTAGGAGTTTAGTAGCTTCTCCTAAAGTGATTTCCATAAAAGTGCCTCCCGCTCCCGAATCTAAAAGATTTCTAGAAGAAAAATTCAGTCCAGCATAATTTTTTTGTATAATCATCCATAAATTCAAAACATGTGTAGGGCAATTACGTATCATTAATTTCATCCTCGCCCAAGCTTGTGCAACATGCTCATGGTCAAGTTGCTTACAATTCATAATATCGTTTCTACGGGAGATGATCTTAGCGGGAGGAAAATACTTAGAGATAAAAGTATCTTTGCACTTATTCCATGAATCAATACTATTTTTAGGCAAAGAAGAGAACCAAGTTTTAGCACGATCTCTAAGTGAAAACGGAAATAGCTTCAATTTAACAATATCATTATCCACATCTTTCTTCTTTTGCATATCGCACAAATCAACAAAGTTGTTTAGATGGGTAGCGACATCTTCACTAGGAAGGCCAGAAAATTGATCTTTCATAACAAGATTCAACAAAGTAGCATTAATTTCACAAGATCCAGCATTGGTAATAGGAGCAATCGGAGTGCTAATAAAATCATAATTGTTGGTATTGGAAAAGTCACACAACTTAGTATTATCTTGAGCCATTGTGAAAAACAATCAATCCAATGCACAAACACAGAAGGAGCAAGCGAAAAGAGATGGATGAAAAAAGAGGGTGAATAAAATGGCAAGGGTGAAGTGGGGGAGAGGAAAACAAGAGGCAAATGGCAAATAATGTAATGCGAGGGAGAAGAGTTTGTGATGGGTACTTGGTATGTCTTGACTTGTGCGTAGATCTCCCCGGCAACGGCGCCAGAAATCCTTCTTGCTACCTCTTAAGCATGCGTTGGTTTTCCCTTGAAGAGGAAAGGGTGATGCAGCAAAGTAGCGTAAGTATTTTCTCAGTTTTTGAGAACCAAGGTATCAATCCAGTAGGAGACTACACGCAAGTCCCTAGTACCTACACAAACAATTAAGAACCTTGCAACCAACGCGATAAAGGGGTTGTCAATACCTTCACGGCCACTTGCAGAAGTGAGATCTGATAAAGATAATAAGATAAATATTTTTGGTATTTTTTTGTATAGATTGGAAAGTAAAGATTGCAAAATAAACGGCGACGGAAATAGCACGTTGGTGGGAGATTAATATGATGGAAAATAGACCTGGGGGCCATAGGTTTCACTAGTGGCTTCTCTCAAGATAGCATATTCTACGGTGTGTGAACAAATTACTGTCGAGCAATTGATAGAAAAGCACATAGTTATGAGAATATCTAGGCATGATCATGTATATAGGTATCACGTCCGTGACAAGTAGACCGAAACGATTCTGCATCTACTACTATTACTCCACACATCGACCGCTATCCAGCATGCATCTAGAGTATTAAGTTCATAAGAACAGAGTAACGCATTAGGCAAGATGACATGATGTAGAGGGATAAACTCAAGCAATATGATATAAACCCCATCTTTTTATCCTCGATGGCAACAATACAATACGTGCCTTGCTTCCCCTGCTGTCACTGGGAAAGGACACCGCAAGATTGAACCCAAAGCTAAGCACTTCTCCCATTGCAAGAAAGATCAATCTAGTAGGCCAAACCAAACTGATAATTCGAAGAGACTTGCAAAGATATTAAATCATGCATATAAGAATTCAAAGAAGAATCAAATATTGTTCATAGATAATCTTAATCATAAACCCACAATTCATCGGATCTCGACAAACACACCACAAAAAGAATTACATCGAATAGATCTCCAAGAAGATCGATGAGAACTTTGTATTGAGATCCAAAGAGAGAGAAGAAGCCATATAGCTAATAACTATGGACCCGAAGGTCTGTGGTAAACTACTCACACATCATCGGAGAGGCTATGGTGTTGATGTAGAAGCCCTCCGTGATCGAATCCCCCTCCGCAGAGCACCGGAAAAGGCCACAAGATGGGATCTCACGGGTACAGAAGGTTGCGGTGGTGGAAAAGGTGTTTCGTGGCTCTCTCCGATGGTTTCAGGGTATAAGAGTATATATAGGCGAAAGAAGTAGGTCGGTGGAGCTGCAAGGGGCCCATGAGGGTGGGGGGCACGCCTACCCCCTTGGGCGCGCCCTCCTACCTCGTGGCCGCCTCGTGGCTTCCTTGACCTCCACTCCAAGTCTCCTGGATTGCGTTTGTTCCAAAAAAGATCCTCATGAAGGTTTCATTCCGTTTGGATTCTGTTTGATATTCCTTTTCTGCGAAACACTGAAATAGGCAAAAAACAGCAATTTGCACTGGGCCTTCCATTAATAGGTTAGTCCCAAAAATAATATAACAAGGTATATTAAAGCCCATTAAACATCCAAAACAGATAATATAATAGCATGGAACAATAAAAAATTATAGATATGTTGGAGACGTATCAAATGCCCACACAATGTCGAGTGTGCGAAAAACAGAGAAAACAAGGGACGAAGTTTTGGCAAGTGTTGGATGTGGTGTGCGTAGATGACAATGGGGACCCACATGTCAATAATGGTAGCAACAAAAAATTTGGAGATATTTTCCCTGCATCAGGTGGAATCGAACCTGGGCGGAATAGCTGTCGGATAGTGTCACTTGGCCACTGGGCTAGTTCAGTACTTTCATTGCAAATAAGGCACTGCCTCGGGTGGCCCGATCACCTCCTGCGCCTTTGTGTGCTCGTCGCGGCGCCACTGTCTGCAGTTGTGAACATGCTAAACAAACGAGAGGAATCTGGAGAGGACTGTACGTGGAGAGGCGGACAGTCGGGACCCACCAGGTCTATGGCCGTACGCAAGCAAGTGCCTCATCGAAAAAACTTCCTCCTAATGCTATACTGACGTTGGGGCCCACGGGTTTGTTAACATAGTTACATCTTTTTAGGTGCTTCAACGTAGGAGATAAATTCACAATGAAGCTATGGAGCTGGCGGGTAGTATCATTTATTATCACTGGGGTAGCAAGTATCCGCTGGGTTTTGGGCTGCCCCGTCTAGGCTTCCTTTTTTAACATGTATAGCCCACGACATGTCAGTTTGTATTTTTTTGAGGACCGTCATGTATCGACCGACCTATTGACCTCGCATCCGAGGTTTTATTTTTCCTGAAACATCGGCAGCCCAATTTATGCATTTTTTTGAAGAAAACGCAGAGGTCTATTCTATTTTTTTTATATAAGAATAGGAATGCCCGGTCCAACTTTTGTTTTCCTTCTAACTGTATTATATATATATATTTAAATTACTTTATATGTTATTATATATTATTGTTAATTTCATCATATATTTAACAGATACTTACATATGTAAGAAAACAATATCCCATATCTTATTAACTTATAAAAATAATTTCTTAACAATAAAATACTGGATTTTTTTGGCAACGAAAATCCTGGTGATTGTGTACAAAAGCTTGGTAAGATTTACGGACCAATGTAATAATAAATCACTTATTATTTAAATATATTTATAACAAAATGCTCAGCCCCTGTTTACTTTTTGATAACATTGTTGCACCCAACCCAACATTATAATTAGAATCAGCCCAGCAAAATCGTGTATTTCGAGAAAGTGCAAATAGCCTGTAATTTTTTAGGAGAAAAATAAATGGGCCGCATGGACGCTACATTATTTATTCATCCAGCCGAGCAAATAGATGTAATTCTAAAAAAAGAGATCAAATTGACTGTAAATTCTGAAAAAATGGGTTGAATACGTGCCACATTTTTGGAGGTTGAAATGTGGGCCAATAGGTCGAAGCCAACGCAAGTCGTTGTCAACTTAGTCAACAAATGATTCTGACATCGTTAGCCGTTGGATGTACATCCAACAACCGACATCCATCTTCAATCTCTCATCTTCTTCCTCCAGTGCCGCCGGGAACACATGCTCCCGCCTCCTACTGCTAGCAGCTCTGCTTAGCATGCTTTGCTGTGAAGCGCTACGCCACCATTGGCCACACCATCCCTCCACCCCTTCACACCTCCTGTTCTTCTCCACCGACTGCCGAACCACACCGCAGCAGAAACAGTTAACCCTCGTACACCTCTCCGTCTGTGACTCTACTCCCGCGTCTTCCCATCTCTGGCTCGTTGCTGTCCGGGGCCTTGCCGTCGTCCACCAACTTGGATGCGCTCGGCGCGAAGTAGTCAACATGGTCAATGAACGACATCCATCAAAAGTAGACTGTGCGTGGAGAGGCTGATAGCTGGGTCCACAGCCACACTCAAGGAAATGCCTCCTTATTACGTGCAAAATAATGATTCCTCCACCTGACAGCTGGGACCCACCGGAAGGGCCTCTGTATTTCGTGAAAAAACGTTCCCCCGCTGACAGGTCGGACCCACCAGCTATATCTTTGCATGCAAGAAAGTGCCTCCTTATTACGCACAAAAAATGAATACCCCCTGCTAGCTGGGACCCACCATAGTGGGAGGCTGACTTGTGGGCCTACTAAGTTGACGGGGACGGAGGGATTTGTCAACTTAGTCAATATGAACGATTCTAGCTCAAGTGACCGTACGATGTCCATCCAATGGTTGTAGTGCTTCTTCAACCTCTGATCTTGTTGCTCCAGCCGCCCAAACCAGCGCCGGTCGTGCCGCATGCTCCTGCTTCCCGTGGCCGTCTGTGATGTCACGGAGGCCTCACCGCCCCCTACTACTCCCACCGCTGGCCAGGCCCTGCGGCGATGGCAGCCTCACACCGCAGTCGAACCAGTGAACCCTCGTACTCCTCTCCGTGTGGGCATCCACTGTCGCGTCTACCCCGGCTCCGCGTCATCCCCTTCCTAGGCCTCGCCGTCGTCCACCGCCCTGGTGCTCTCGGCACGGCGTGGTTAACATGGTCAAGGAACGACTTCCATCGGAAGAGTACTGTACATGGAGAGGCTGACAGCTGGGTCCACGGCCGCAGCAAGGAAGTGCCCCCTTATTATGCGGAAAATAATGATTCCTCCACCTGACAGCAAGAACCCACTGGACGGGCAACCGTATTTCGCGAAAAAAATGTTTCCTCCGACTGCTGGGACCCACCAGCTACATCTTCGAATGCAAGAAAGTGCGTCCATATTACAGGCAAAAAAAAGATTCGCCCCCAGACTGCCGGGACCCACCAGCTACATCTTCGCATGCAAGGAAGTGTGTGACAATCGGGACCCACACGGTCGAAGCGTATGTAGCGTTGTCATTCTGGTCGCGAACGTGTACGTATATACTAGTCGATCGGTCTGTCTGCAGGCTGCAACGATGAACCGTGGCCGTGTAAGGAAGGGCACGTGTGGTAGTAGAGGCGCGCACGTAACATGTACACGTACATACAGCGGCCAGGGTGCAAGAAAGTAAATACGGCCATGTACGTACATACGGGCGGGGTCTCAAACGCCTACTCGCACATACGTATGGCCAGGGCTCGTGTACATGACTGTGGCTGGGTCGGAACGGAGAAACTGCGTCGTCGTCGTGTTCATGGGGAGGCAACAGAATGTGTCGTGTTCATCGGGAGGCAACGGAACGCGTGCTGTTCATCGGAAGCCAACCGGCTTGGACGGAACAGGTGATGGAAACGAGGCCTGGCGTACCGCAAACGGAGGAAACGGCCTTGTGTTCGACCAGCCACGATGGAAACGGAATCCTGTTCATTGGGAGGGGTCTGGCGTACCGCAAAATGGAGGAAATGCACCTCCGACGGTCGAAATGGGGTCCTGTTGGTCGGGAGGGGAGTGGCGTACCGCAAAACAGAGGAAGCGGACTTGTGTTGGAGCGCTACGGTCGAAACGGGGTCCTGTTCATCGGGAGGGGTGTGGCGTACCGCAAAACGGGACTCCACGGGATACTGTTCATCTCGACCGTCGACCTCCTCCAGCCTCAACGGGATACTGTTCATCCACCGTCGACCTCCTCCGGCCTCCACCTGCGACTGTTCATCCACGGGCTCCTGTTCATCCAGCCTCCACCACGCGCTCCTCCACCGGCTACTGTTCAACCAGCCCTCTCCATGGGGGTCTTGTTCAACCACCCCTCCATGGGCTACTGTTCATCCAGCCCTCCACTGGCTACTGTTCAACCAGCCCTCCACCGACTACTGTTCAACCAGCCCTCCACAGGGTCCTGTTCATCCACCGGCTCGATCGATCGGGGTACTGTTCATCTAGCGGCAACGGCCTCTACTACCACGGGTTCCTATTCATCCAACCCCCACCGGGAACTGTTCATCCAAACCCCCCAACAACGCTCACTGTTCATCCAGAGGCAGCATCGATCAGTTTCAGTTAGCAGCAGTAGCGAAGGAATCGCTCGATCGGGTTTAGTTAACATCCATCGATCGATCGCTCAGGTTTAGTAATGCGTAGCCTGCAGTGCAATCGCTCGGGTTCAGTTAGAGCCCAACGCCTCGCTCGGGTTCAGTTAGAGCAACGCCTCGCACACATGCGCGTACGTACGAGAGAAACGCGCATCGCTCGGCCCCCGACCACCCACCGTAACTGGGAACTCCCCCGATATTTTCCTCGCCCTCGCTTCTACCACGGTTTTCTCCGTCATGGAAGACCCAAAGAATGTCATGCAGCTGCGTCTCCGGCCCGCCCAGGACAAAAAGCCCATTTTCTGCCATGATTTTTTGTCATAGAAGTAGGAGCCAACCACATCTATGATGATACCGGGTTTTGTCACAATTATCATTATAGAAGTGTCATAAGTATGACAGGGGAAAAATCCGTTCGGCCCAAAATGTCACGGATGTGTCTTTTTTTTGTAGTGATGGCTAGGAAACTTTAACCATCTTTGATTAACGAGCTAGTCAAGTAGAGGCATACTAGTGACACACCGATATAAGCAAAATATGATCACACCTTAGTACTCTTTGGTTGTTAATCACATGGCGATGTGAACGATTACTGACTCTAGTAAACCGTTTGAGTGTTGGCCACATGGCGATGTGAACTATGGATATTAATCACATAGTGATGTGAACTATTGGTGTTAAATCACATGCCGATGTGAACTAGATTATTGACTCTAGTGCAAGTGGGAGACTGAATAAATATGCCCTAGAGGCAATAATAAAGTTGTTATTTATATTTCCTTATATCATGATAAATGTTTATTATTCATGCTAGAATTGTATTAACCGGAAACTTAGTACATGTGTGAATACATAGACAAACAGAGTGTCACTAGTATGCCTCTACTTGACTAGCTCGTTGAATCAAAGATGGTTAAGTTTCCTAGCCATAAACATGAGTTGTCATTTGATTAACGGGATCACATCATTAGAGAATGATGTGATGAAAAAGACCCATCTGTTAGCTTAGCATAATGATCGTTTAGTATATTGCTATTGCTTTCTTCATGTCTTATACATGTTCCTATGACTATGAGATTATGCAACTCCCGAATACCGGAGGAACACTTAGTGTGCTATCAAATGTCACAACGTAACTGGGTGATTATAAAGATGCTCTACAGGTGTCTCCGATGGTGTTTGTTGAGTTGGCATAGATAGAGATTAGGATTTGTCACTCCGTGTATCGGAGAGGTATCTCTGGGCCCTCTCGGTAATGCACATCACTATGAGCCTTGCAAGCAATGTGACTAATGAGTTAATTACGGGATGATGTATTACGGAACAAGTAAAGAGACTTGCCGGTAATGAGATTGAACTAGGTATGAGGATACCGACGATCGAATCTCGGGCAAGTAACATACGGATGACAAAGGGAACAACGTATGTTGTTATGCGGTTTGACCGATAAAGATCTTCGTAGAATATGTAGGAGCCAATATGAGCATCCAGGTTCTGCTATTCGTTATTGACCGGAGACGTGTCTCGGTCATGTCTACATAGTTCTCGAACCCGTAGGGTCCGCACGCTTAACATTCGATGACGATTTGTATTATGAGTTATGTGATTTGATGACCAAAGGTTGTTCGGAGTCCCGGATGAGATCACGGACATGACGAGGAGTCTCTAAATGGTCGAGACATAAAGATTGATATATTGGACCATGTTATTCGGACACCGGAAGTGTTTCGGATAGTTTCGGGTAAAAAACAGAGTGTCGGAGGGGTTGCCGGAACCCCCCGGGGGAACTAATGGGCCACCATGGGCCTTGTTGGAGAGAGAGGAGGGAAGCCAGGGCAGGCCGCCCCCCCTTGCAGTCCAAATTGGACAGGGGAAGGGGGGCAACGCCCCCCTTTCCTACTCCCTCTCCCTCTCCTTCCTTCCTTCTCTCTTCCTTGTGGAGGAATCCTACTAGTAGTCCTAGTAGGACTCCCTCTCCTTGGGCACGCCCCTAGGGCCGGCCGGCCTCCCCCTCCCTACTTTATATACGGGGGCAGGGGGGCACCCTAGAACATACAAGTTGATCTTTTAGCCGTGTGCGGTGCCCCCCTCCAAAGTTACACACCTCAGCCATACCGTCATAGTGCTTAGGCGAAGCCCTGCACCGGTAACTTCATCATCACCATCTCCACGCCGTTGTGCTGACGCAACTCTCCCTCGGCCTGAACTGGATTAAGAGTACGAGGGACGTCATCGAGCTGAATGTGTGTTGAACACGGAGGTGCCGTACGTTCGGTGCTAGGATCGGTCGGATCGTGAAGACGTATGACTGCATCAACCACGTTGATAAACGCTTCCGCTTTCAGTCTACGAGGGTACGTGGACACACTCTCCCCTCTCGTTGCTATGCATCTCCTAGGTAGATCTTGCGTGATCGTAGGATTTTTTTTGAAATACTGCGTTCCCCAACAAGTATATTTAAGCAACGCCTAGAGATCCTTCCTCAACTACCTTGCGCAGAAGCGATCCTGGAGCCATCATATCCATTTAGTGTCTCCAGTATCTAGTTCTAGTTGTAATAGATTGGGATACAACTCCGAGCGTCTGTTACCGTGGACACGGCTATTCGAATAGATATACTTCCCTGCAGGGGTGCACCAACTTACCCAACACGCTCGATTAACTCCGGCCGGACACACTTTTCCAGGTCGTGCCCGCCCTCGGCTGATCGACACACTGTAGTCCTACCTAGGCTCAACACAGAGGCCAGCACGCTGGTCTACATCCTAAATGCGAAGGGGTCATGGTCCAATCGTCCTTTGCAATCCTGCATGTTGCGAGGACGAGCGAGATCAGTCATGACTACCTCTTTATACAAAGCAGGTTCTTACACGGACCACCCCGACGCGTGCCGCTAAACTGCTGCTGCTGACATACTCAGATCACATATCAAAATCCGTTAGTGTCTTGGGAGGGTGCAGAGATGATCAATGATCCACGATCAGTTGTCCCATCGCCCTGCCTCACGGACTTATGACAAGGGCTAAGAATGCCCGGCTGCGTCGCGTCATTATCACGCGGATACCCTCACGGTCAACCCGACTGCAGTAACTCTAGCGGGTACCCCTCGGGGCCGACCCGACTTCATCAAGGTTCTGAGGTAAAGTCAAGGTAACCGTGTGTCCATAACATAAGGGGGAATCCGAGGAATCACCCTCGATGGATTCCGACTCGATTTAACCGTCAAGGTGACCTTGGAGGAATCACCCTCGAAGGGTTCACACTTGAAGTGGTTCACGACGGAGTCGTTATTCTGGGGTGGAGAAAGAGGAATCACCCTCCGTAATCCACGACCGTTTAGCTACACTATAGAGATTATCAAGAGTGCGTTACGAGGTATCCCCTCGGCACTCGATAGTAGCTCTGCAGAGTCGTACAGCTAAGGGTGTGTGCGGTGATGTGAGTGTCTCTACACCCCGATCACGTTGATCGAGTCATCCGGTAACAAAGCGGGGGCAATAGGGACAAGGTCAAGGGTCACTGATGGATCACTACTCAACCTGTACTAAGCATGTAGGATAACAAGTTACAAAAATAGGCTATGCATCATAATAGGAGCTATAGAACAATAGTAGCAAATTCTAATGCAAGCATGAGAGAGATGGAATGGGCGATATAAGAATGATCAAGGGGGTTTTGCTTGGGAAGCTCTACTGCAAGTGGTTGAACGTCAAAGGTGTAGTCGTACTCGGGAGCAGTGTCGGTCTCGGGGTCTATCGGAGAGAAGATGGGGGAAGAAACAATAAATACAAAGCAAAGAAATACGTCATGATGCATGACATGGTAATATGCTGTGCTAAGGATGACCTAACGCAGTGCTACACGTTATAGATGAAGCGACAAAACATCTGGGAATGTTTTCCCGACTTTCGGCGATTATCGAACAGATGAGTGAATAGCATATTCGGATTCGTTAGATTTTTTGAACAAGAAAAAAGCATGTCTTTTTTTAAAGAAAAAATAGAAACAGGTGATCATCCCACCCCGCTCCTGGGCCGACCTATTAGGGCGCGCTGGAGGAGAGGGGCCGCTCAAATATGAGCTCTCGACTTATTTATACAGGTCCTAACGGCCACCCGTTGCCTCCCAACCAGCCCATTAAACACGGAATTGGTGGCCGGCCCGTAAACTACCGATATATAACAAACCGTATCTCTGTCCAGCGGCAGAAGTAAAGCCCTAGCCTCTCCCGCATCTCCTCATCTTACCACGAAGCTCGTCGGCGGCTCTTCTAAGGCTAGTCATAGTGGGAGTAACTTAGCTAGTAACATAGCACACTTCAAGAATTTTTTACTTATGTGGCAAGTAATTAATAAGAGGTGGTAACGTAATATGTTACTGTAACATAGCGCTTTTTAAGACAAGATAAGTCTATAAGATAATTAATGAAGCCATCTAAATTACTACTATTATGTTACTTTGCATTATGAAAATAATAACTTACGCTAATGTCATACTAGTCTAAGTTATTATTAACTTAGACTAGTGTCACACTAGCCTAAGTTACTCGCCACTGTGACAAGCCTAACCAACAACACCCCGTTCCGTCAAATCTAGATTCTGCCCTAGAATCGAATATGATGGCTCTTGATATAGATCCGCTGGATGTTGACATTGATCCGCGGATATTAGGAATAGTGGATGTTGGCCTAGATCCGAAGAAGACATTGGATTTTGCCGTACTTCAAATTCTCCGCTGCCGCTTCATCCTACCGCCTGGAAGACCTACGAAGGAGTTTCTTAAAGTCTTGAAAAGCAATCGTGGCGTGATTCTTCCTCCGCTAAATGTCATTCGCCACAAGAAAAAGGGTAAGCTTTATTCTTCGGTTTAAGATTGAGGCTCGCGATCCATATGCACCCGATGCTGTGATTTTCCGCTCTATCTTTATGTATCTGTTGGGGTTTGACCATCTGACTTGTCTTTCTTCCCTGTTAAGATCTTGTGGAAACCGCATGGGGTTGGAAGAGGCTGTTGCCGTGGATGCGTGGTTCTGTTCTCTTCGAGGATTATTTTACTTACCTTCAGCAGTATTATCAGAAGAATATCAAAGGTGTTTATGAATCTTTCAAGCTGGAAGACCAGAACTTTGAAGATCCTTCTGCAGTTGCACATCTCAACGCTGCAGCAGCCACTGGGGTAAGTTCCTCATGCCTCTGCTAAAACTAAACAATGTTACTGTATTTGATTGATTGCTCTGCTAATTCACTTGTTCACACCATTTTAAAACACTTGTATCAAGTGTTTGGAGGCAGAGCATATGTTATCTGGCATCCTTGATGACGATCCTGAACTGAATAAAAAGATAGTGGAAGAAGCAAGTCGTTTCGAGAATGGAGCTTCTACACTCACTGTTCCAGCAACATCCATCGTTCCAGCTGCTTGCTTTATGGTACAGTCTGCAAAATACAGAACTTGTCAACCTCTGGCATTGTCTATTCAATTTGTAGCAGTAATCGCTTGGTGTTCACTATTTTATTTTGCACCAATTGAAAATCTGTTGTTGTTTTCAAGTGTATCACGGAGGAGGCTAAGTTGATGTATGTATTGTGCACCACGAAGGCTGATGAGTTTCCAGTTGAACTGAGGCAAGAGAAACTTGAGTTTTGCACTGAGGTCCGGCGGGTTGCCTTATATTTTCTGACCACAGGTAAGTTCACGCCTCTGCCAAAAACGTGCTTTACCTAATTTCCAGTCTTCATGCTTCAATGGCCATAAGCTTCTCATCACCAATCAGTGGCGGAGACAGGGGGGGACCAGCAGGGGCCCTGCCCCCCCCCCCCCCCCCCCGACATTAGGAGTTTGCTGCTAATTCACTGATGAACAGTGCTTAATTAGCAATTTTTTATGCTTAAAGTCTATTTTTTCTATGCTTTGGCCCTCCCCAACCTATTTTGACTGCAATCGGCCCCCCTAATTCAAATTTCCTGGCTCCGCCACTGTTACCAATTGTAAAATGATGTTTTGAAGGGCATGAAAATGGAGACTTCTACTGCACATGCTCACTTGCTTGCTCCAGAAGCTAAGCGAGCCGAGCAAAAGCTTTACCTTTCTGAAGAAATCCGACATAGTTTGCTGAAACTTTTGATCCTTATTCAAGAACGATTTCCTCCTGGATCTCATATCGACTATGATCCGATTGCACGTGTTCGTACTGCTTTGAAGAAGTATGTATACAGAGTACGATCTGAATAGTAGTACTCCCTCTGGTCCATATTATTTGTCTTAGAACTAAGACAAGTAATATGGATCGGAGGGAGTATTATTTTATATCTCTTGTTGCATCTGTGTTGTTTGAGCCATAAGTGTAATTTTGGTGTGTGCTTTCAGGCACCAATCAAATGAGGTTTCTCCTGATGATATTCCCATTCCTAAAACTCTCACCAACAGTGCTGCTCCATTGCCACGGTATTATGTCAATAATAAACATCATCTTGTTTTCTTTCTTGTTGAATTTATCTTGTTTGTGCTCAAAGATATTTACTGGCATGTGCTCGTGATGTGTGCTACTGTGCTGTCAGGAACCTATCTGAACCATGCAATGAATCTGAAAGTGCAGATGTGATTGCTGGCAGTCCTAACAACATTGTTTTGGGTGCCACTCCATCATGGTATGATGTAGCATCATCTTGTTTTTCTTGTTGCATTTATTATGTTGGTGCAAATTGCTATTTACTAGCGTGTGCTCTGAAAAAAAAATCCTGCCAGGTCTCTATCTGATTATGAATCTGACCAAAGCAACACGAGCGGCAAGACAAGGAAGAGCATTGGAGGGATCTTAGGTAGAAACTTGAAAGAAGAATTCACTGGTTCCAACTTCTACATGGGTTTATACTTATTTATGTGTCTTGTGCGCAAATTATCGCTTACGAGCATCATTTGTTGTTTCAGACAGTGTAACTCTGGAGGATTTGGGTATTCATATTACCAGTGGTGACGTTGTGGCTCATGCTGATACCATACCTGTTCACTCGAGGTATGATTTCAATAAACAATATCTTATTTTTCTTGTTGAATTTAAACTGTTTGTCAGAAGTAATATACTGTTGCTTCCCGAAAATGGTTAACAAGTATACATATTGATTTTAGTGGCGAATCTGATGACAAAAATAACAAGGACAAAAAGAGAAGCAAAAGCGCTGTAAAGATCCAGGGTAACTTGAAAGAAAAATGCATAGCTCCATCTTTCATTTTTATGTTTCTTGTCTCAGTGTTCTCACTAACAAGCGTTGATTGTTGTTTCAGGCATGCTAGGAAATGCAGATGATGAGGTTAGTCAAATTACGAAGCAGATAAATGTTTTGGAAGTGAACATGCTGTTTGTCTTTGCAAACTTATGTCATTTGCATTTACTTACCCTCTTCAGTTTTTCAATTGGACATTGACATTCCTTTTTTTATAGAGCTGATAATCGTAATGAAGGAGCAGCGCTGATAATAATCTACTAAAAAGATTGGCCAAGTCGACATAGACTATCTCTTGGGCTGCAGTACTTTGTGTTATAGTAAACGATTTTATCCACCCAAGCTGAACCCTATTGTTTTTGGTGTTAATCTCTCCTTTGTGCTGCAGTGTTGTTCACTGGTGTCCTACATTTCCTGTGTTTTTGAATCAAATATGCTTGGTTCTATCTACTGAATTGAGTCAAATATGCTTAGTTTTATGAGTTTGAACTGCAGAGAAGCCTCGTCTACCAATCAGTGTTAGGCCCTCAGTGGCCGGTTTGGCATGCTTTTTAGGTGGTTCTGAGTCAGCCACTTACAGGTGTAGCTGCTTTAAATTACTTTTTGTTATGGGGCATATGTATTCATATGCCACCATTGTACATGCCCTTATCTGGTTAAAAACATCGCCTCGAGCACCATGATGCATCACAAGCTCTTTTTTTGTGCCCGATGCGCCCCACTTTGTCCCTGTATGCTTATGTGTGCACACCGATATTAATCCAGTCGTTTTTTCACATGGGCATTTTATAACGAGAACAGAATTGTTTCCTATCAAATAGGTAGAACAAGAAAAAAATGCTCACATGCCTGTCATCAACATCCCTGCATCCCATGCAAGTTCTTCAAACAATCATCATCCAAACATGCATAATGTATTTTAAAATTGACATTTCCGTTTTTGTGTGGCACAAATTTTGCGTATACCATGTATACACACGATTGTAGCGGCCACCGTCTGCTGCGAAGCAACCAACAACAACAAAGCTTTTAGTCCCAAACTGTAAGTGTACCCTGCAGAGTCCCGTTTTAGCTGACACTGACTGCTAATAGATAGTACTAGAAGCATATGTGTGCTTTGCCGTGCCGTTTTCTTCTTTATTTTCGTGTATGAAGCATCTTTTCCTATAATTGTTATATTATATTTATTGTTATAAATTATAAATTATTATGTCAATAGCATGAAAAATATAATGAGGATTTTGTTATCTAGAGAAATCATGTTGGCTTGCTACCATTATCATTTTCATATTCATATATTATTAGGGGTGACTACTATATTTCTTTCCACCCCCAACAGGGTCTCATCCGATTTTATTAATATCTCATTACCCATCGAATGAATTTTAGCTAGCTCACATTAGCTAGCTAGCTCACATTAGCATGAATTTTAGCTAGCTCACATTAGCTAGCTAGCTCACATTAGCACTGTCCAGTTAAATCACATATTTATCTATGAACCACCAAAAGGAGAAAGGGGCAATTATACAATGAGATTGGTAGATTGATGCGTGAGCTAATCTCTGGAACCATTCTAAGAAATTGAAAAGCAACGCAGGTCCTTACCATCGTCCTCACCGCGCCACAAGAACAGTAACCACACAACCAAATCGAATAACCCCGCCCCTACACAACAGTGCTATCAAAACTGACCACAAAACAAACTGTGACACACACAAAATGACCCGATCAACCGCACGAACAACACTCACATCGACCAAGCACTCAATCGAGCATTCCTCGTCGCCCAAAATCAAAAACCACTCCCCCCCTCCCACACAAAACCTTATCCCTAATCCCCCACAACCATACCCTATCACACAATTGAACAGACCAATTGGAAAAACCATGAAATAAAAACAAAGAAAAGCAAATCCAAACCTTCAGACAGAGCACAGGAAGGCAAGCAGACCGACGCAGGCTATCAGCTAAAAGCCACGCCGAACCCATCCATCCACCAAGCAGACCGGGGGAGACCAATGCGGAAGACAGGGACCACGGGGGCACGCAGAGCCGCCTCCCAAGATGCCCCCAACTTAACCTGCTATATATTAGAGAACATACGTAAATGCTCACGGTGATGCACACCTTCATATGCAAAATTCTGTGATTTAAGATATTGTGGATTGACTATTAGATTACCTTCGTTGACATCGTGGCAGAAGGCTTAAAAGTTCATCCATGTCCTTGGTTTAGATTAGTTCTACCAACATCAGAAATGCTTTCTACATTCTACAGTCAAGTGAAACATTCGAAGGGCGAATAATATTGAATACACTTTTTTTATCCAAGACTGTAGAACAATTGTTCTACGGTATATTTTCATTAAATAAATATGTACAAGTACAGAAGAAAATAAAAGAAATAAATTAACCTATGCCTGTCTTATGAAACATCAAGAAAGAATTAAAGATTATTCTCTATCCATGAGTGGATCTTGTCAGCCTTGTCTGCTTTTGCTCTTGATGTTGTGCCTTTCATTCCTTCTTCTAAATAGTATTTCCATGTATCCACAGTTGGCATGGTTCTTCTGATAATCTTGTCATTTCTGCTCATCCAAATACTCGAGCAGTCCATGATAATCGTGTCCATAGCAAATTCTGCTGGGAGTCTATTCAAGGTCAAGTGAATTTCATCATAGGTTGACATGCCTCTCTGCTTGTTGGGTGTAATGGAATGCCAACACATCAGAGCAAATGGGCAATCCCAGAAAAGGTGTGTTAGCGTTTCCTTAGTGGATTCAGAACACAGGGCACAGTTATAATCTTCCAGATACATACTTCTTCGGTGGAGCATATTTCTAGTGTTGATTCTATCATGAAGTAATAGCCAAAAAAAGATTTTATGTCTCAGTCGGCACGCTGTTTTCCACAGAACTCCAAATGTATTGTGTGCTAGGTTATCCCCCTGAATGGCCTTGTACATCTTCATGGATGAGTACTTAGGAGCTGACCATGCATAAGTCCAAGGAACAACATTTTTTTCTTCACTAAACAACATTCATAAGAAATCATTCTAAGCAATTCTTCCTCCAACCTGCTAGCAGATACAACACAAACCATTTTTATTTTGCAAATATGATTCAGATCCTAAAAAGAAAAATCACAAGAAAAACATACAGTAGCTGATAAATACGAAGAACTATAAGCACCTCTTTCCTCAACCCGCTCACAGGCACAGGACAAATCAAATACATTGGCTGACATGCATGGTATTGAGAAGTGAAAAAAGAAAGTACATCTAAATCTGGTGCACTCGGTTTGAGCTTACAGAGATCGCTGATCTCCTTTTCATTGTGAGGGAGTGGCTGATTGTGGTGGCTGGTCGTAGACCATCAGTGATCTGGCAGGAGGTGCTATCGATCGGCAAGGGCTGCAAGAGGAAAGGAGCACGGGTATGGTAAATAGGGAAATCTCGAGGGAAGTCCTCCCGGGTGACGATGTACATGAAGGTAGCGACACTGCATGGCCTGAGTAGCGGTGTCTCCATTGCCCGGGCATGCGATTCCACCGTTCTTTGGAAAGCCGGATGGGGGAACTTTTTTATCCAAGACTGCACAACAATTATTCTACGGTATATTTTCATTAAATAAATATGTACAAGTACAGAAGAAAATAAAAGAAATAAATTAACCTATGCCTGCCTTATGAAACATCAAGAAAGAATTAAAGATTATTCTCTATCCATGAGTGGATCTTGTCAGCCTTGTCTGCTTTTGCTCTTGATGTTGCGCCTTTCACTCCTTCTTCTAAATAGTATTTCCATGTATCCACAGTTGGCATGGCTCTTCTGATAATCTTGTCATTTCTGCTCATCCAAATACTCCAGCAGCCCATGATAATCGTGTCCATAGCAAATTCTGTTGGGAGTCTATTTAAGGTCAAGTGAATTTCATCATAGGTTGACATGCCTCTCTGCTTGTTGGGTGTAATGGAATGCCAACACATCAGAGGTAGCGACACTGCATGGCCTGAGTAGCCGGTGTCTCCATTGCCTGGGCATGCGGCTCCACCGGTCTTCGGAAAGACGGAGGGTGGAAGAGTGAGGCGCCGCCGCTGGGAAGAAGGCGCTGGCATGGTGAGCATAGAGCTAGGGGAAACCAGAAGGCTAGGGGTAGGGGACAGCGCCTCGGAAGCAGAGCGGGCCGATGACGTGCAAGATCCAACTCGACAACCGGACAACCACCAACGCCGACGTGCGGTGTCAAACCCTAAAACAACCAGAAACATGGGGCCCCATCCGCGACCGCCTATACCCCAAATACCGCCTAACTGTGCAAGGTCACACAACTCAGTCATTTGTGAGCGATTGAGCCATACCGCTTTTACCGAGCCAAACACAAAAATTCTCCTGCCGCACAGAACCAATAGAGAAAAGAAGCGAACTTAGCACTTGCAGCTTCGCACGTCGCAACATTCTTTGGGAGCTTAGTAACTGGATAGATTCACTCAGAAGTGATCATGATCATGATACATGAAGTTCCATCACACGCTAATGATACATTTTGTAGGAAACGCAACCAGAATTACCAAGAATACCGAGATTGCAGCAAGACATACAATAGCAATACTCTATCATTTAGCAATCTGGGATGCTAACACAAAACGTCCATGGGAAGCAAGTTGACAAAATATAAGCGAAACTCATATATCGATTCATACAAAAAAATGATTCAATATAAGATGGCACGCTCGCCAGTGCAGAGAGAGTGGCTTCCAGTTGCAGCTTCTTTGGAGGCCTTGGTAGCTCGAACTATGTCAATCATCATGGTGTCCGTGGAGAAAGCATGGTCATTTGATTATAGACAGACGCGTATAAAAAAGAACAATGTAAAATCTAAGATGGGTTTTAGATGTCGCTAACACATTGGATATAGTATATTGAAAAAGAAATCTGACTTATAACATTGGTAGTCATATGACAATTTATCTGAAAACTAGCTGAATGCCCATGCGTTGCCATGGATCAACAAAAAAATCAAACAATTGTTCTAATTAAAATGTGTGTGAAACATGACAAGACGTGGTTTCAATTCTTGGACAAATTGATATCTTTCCCATGTCTTTCTTCCTAGGCAATCATCGTATCTCTTTTACCAATCCCCCCTTACACCATTTCTTTCTCCTTACCCTTCCTTTCCCTTCATCTTTTTTTACACTGCCGTGAGCAAGCCCCTCTTCAAAATCTTGTATTTTCATTAATGATGTTATTGAAAAAAAATATTATTTTTATCTCTTTTTGGTGGTCAATTAGTTCAATGTACACGGAGGTAGCGACACTACATGGCCTGAGTAGCCGGTGTCTCCATTGCCTGGGCATGCGGCTCCACCGTTCTTCGGAAAGCTGGAGGGTGGAAGAGTGAGGCGCCGCTACTGGGAAGAAGGCGCTGACATGGTGAGCGTAGAGCTAGGGGAAACCAGAAGGCTAGGGGTAGGGGACATCGCCTCAGAAGCAGAGCGGGCCGATGACGTGCAAGATCCAACTCGACAACCACCAGCGCTGGCGTGCGGTGTCAAACCCTATGAAACATGGGGAACAGCTCAGCGGAACCTTTGACCCCATCCGCGACTGCCTATGCCCCAAATACCACCTAACTGTGCAAGGTCGCACAACTCAATCATTTGTGAGCGATTGAGCCACACTGCTTTTAGCGATCCGAACACTAAGAAATTCTCCTGCCGCACAGAACCAATAGAGAAAAGAAGCGAACTTAGAACTTGCAGCTTCTCACGTCGCAACATTCTTTGGGAGCTTAGTAACTGGATAGATTCACTCAGAAGTGATCATGATCACGATACATGAAGTTCCATCACACGCTAATGATACATTTTGTAGGAAACGCAACCAGAATTACCAAGAATACCGAGATTGCAGCAAGACATACAATAGCAATTCTCTATCATTTAGCAATCTGGGATGCTAACACAAAACGTCCATGGGAAGCAAGTTGACAAAATATAAGCGAAACTCATATATCGATTCATACAAAAAATGGTTCAATATAAGATGGCACTGTCGTCAGTGCAGAGTGAGTGGCTTCCAGTTGCAGCTTCTTTGGAGGCCTTGCACTACAGGAATTAGGAACTTTACCGTCAGCCATGGCTGATGGCAAAGGCACTCATGGTGGACGGCAAAGACCTTTGCCGTGAGCCAGCCGACGGCAACACGTCCGGCTGAACAGGCTACGACAAATGCTTCTTTGCCGTCCGCTGGCTGATGGCAAAGATGCTAAGGTCTTTGCCGTCCACTAGCGAACGGCAAAGAGCCTGGACGACACACGTGTCGGCTTAGGTCCATTAAAGGGTTAACGGCGTCAAATAACATTGAATCTTTCATAGGGTGCCACGTGGCAGCACCTGGGGGCTGGCCTATTTGGCAGCTTTGCTGTCAGCTGGCTGACGACAAATATTCAACGTTCTTTGCCATCTGCTGGCGGACGGCAAAGCATCCAAATAGCCAGCCTACTGCCCCAGGTTGCACAGGTAGCTGACACATGGCATGTTTGCCGTCCGCTAGCTGATGGCAAAGCTCTTTGTCGTCCGCCAGCAGACGGCAAAGAGTCTATGTAGCCCCTATTTTTTCTGTTTTTCTTGAATTCATTCAATTTGACAGAATTTCACACACACACACACATGAATGTACTTTCGACAAGCATACCAACACATATACATACCAAATCATATCCCTGCCATATGGATATGATCATCCAACACATATACATAGCAAATGGTTTCATCCAACACATATACATAGCCAACATATCCAACAACAAGCATACAATGGTTTCACCCATACATATATAGGTAGCAAGTTTGACATTGTTCATCCTACAACATCAAAACAAGAAGGAAGCATAAAGAGAAGAGTAGACTCCATCAATGCAAGCTTCCTCATCCAAAGCAAATCTGCAAATTGGGAAAGAAGCAAGTTAGAAGAAGAAGAAGACTAGCTAGAAAAACAAGAAGAAGAAGAAGAAGAAGAAGAAGAGGAAGAAAAGGAAGAAGAAGAAGATTTTTTTCTCCTCTCCTCTTTTTATCTTCTTCTTCTAACTAAGGTAGGTAAAAATGCCATTTTATTGCTAAGCTAGGTAAAAATGCTAAGTGTAGGTCATTTTAGAGGTAAGCTAGGTAAATAGGTCATTTTGGAGCTTACTAAGGTTATTATGTCATTTTCGAGGAAAGTAAGTCCATATCATTTTGGAGGTAATAAAGATTATCATGACATTTTTGAGGAAAGAAAGCTAAGTATAGCTCATTTTTTGTCTAACTTAGGTAGTTATGCCATTTAGGAGGAAAGTAAGCTAAGTACACTAGAGAAAACTTACCCTCATCACAACAAATGTGATGAAGATCGCAACTAAGGTAACAATTGATCCAACGACATAATGATACCAAGCCTCATTATCAATGGCATATTTTTTAATCTTCTTAATCTTCAAGGGCATTGCATTCATCTTAATCTTGTGATCATCGACGACATCGGCAACATACAACTCCAATGTCATCTTATTTTCTTCAATTCTTTTAATTTTTTCTTTCAAATACTCATTTTATTTTTCAACTAAATTTAACTTCTGGACAAGAGGGGCGGTTTCAAATTCCGGTTCGCATACCTCCTAGATTAAAATATCTCTATGTCAACTTGATGGCCATAATTGTCATAAATGCGAAATGCAACAAATAGTTATAAAAGAGGATTTACCACATCTGAATCATAAAGCGGGTGAGGACCGACGGGGACGGATATCAAGACCATGGCACTATGTATAAGAAACAATCATACAAAGTAAGACAATTATACAAGTAACTATATAAATCATACAATCATACAAGTAACTATATAAATCAAGTACAACATAAAATTTTTAATACCTAATAATAATCTGGATCGTCGGGTTCAATAAATGCTCTAGGATCAATAAATGTATCATCATCATCACTATCGGTAATGACGTGCTCATCATCATCATTAATAAATGCATCATCTTGTGGAAGGCCACCTTTACGTAATCGGTCAAGCATTGATAGGTCATCCACAGAAGTAACCTCTTCTAGTTCAGGCTCTTCTTGTTCCGGCTCAGGGGTGAAGTCGGGTTCACTGTCGCTGTCTACTTCAATGTTCTGGGGTGAAGTAGAGCGGTTCTTAAACATTTTTTGGAAAGACGTGTTTCTTGGAAGAATTCTCCTTCATATGTGTCTGGGTTAATGTGAGGTTCATAATCATCTTCACTGGGGGGAGGTGGTCTAACACGTGGCGGCACTTCATAAACGACATCCCAACCTTTGAGATTAGGATCACTTTGACAGGCCCACGGTAGATAGAAAACTTGGTGTCGGTGTCAAAACCGGCGGATCTCGGGTAGGGGGTCCCGAACTGTGCGTCTAGGCCGGATGGTAACAGGAGACTAGGGACACTTTGTTTTACCCAGGCTCGGGCCCTCTCGATGGAGGTAAAACCCTACTCCTGCTTGATTAATATTGAAGATATGGGTAGTACAAGAGTAGATCTACCACGAGATCAAGGAGGCTAAACCCTAGAAGCTAGCCTATGGTATGATTGTGTATGGAGTTGATCCTCTACGGGCTACAACCCTCCGGTTTATATAGACACCGGATAGGGTTAGGGTTACACAGAGTCGGTTACAATGGTAGGAGATCTTGAATATCGCATCGCCAAGCTTGCCTTCCACGCCAAGGAAAGTCCCATCCGGACACGGGACGAAGTCTTCAATCTTATATCTTCATAGTCCAGGAGTCCGGCTGAAGGTATAGTCCGGCTATCCGAACACCCCCTAATCCAGGACTCCCTCAGTAGCCCCTGAACCAGGCTTCAATGATGACGAGTCCGGCACGCAAATTGTCTTCGGCATTGCAAGGCGGGTTCCTCCTCCAAGTCCTTCATAGAAGATTGTAATCACCAAGAGTAGTGTCCGGCTCTATAAAATAAGTTTCCACATATTGCTATAGAGAGAATAATATTAACACAAATCAAATCTGCTGACATATTCTGCAGTGCGCCATCACACTAGAGAGATCATGTGCCCTTTTACGGGATTCTTATTAATACGGATGGGTAACCCAATCGTGCCCGTTAGCATGTTTTCTCGATTAAAGGCGAGTCCCAAACGGTTACGGGGAGGGCTCCTGGTATTCAAGCTCTTATAAAGAGACCAAGGCCTTACTCCTTTTTCCAACCTCAAACGAGTTCGCCCGTCGCCTTGAGTTCCAACACCCTAGGCTTCAGATTCCAGGCGCTTCGGACCTTCGACAATGTCCGGTTCCGACCTTCAAGGCCGATGGATGCCCTCCTCCGTCACAGAGGAGGATGTGCTAAAGCTGAGAGAGGCTAAGTTCCTGACCGCCGAAATTCCGCATAGGTTACCTGCTCAAGGGCAAGCTATTCCCAATCCCCAGCCCGATGAGAGCGTAGTGTTCATGTCTCACTTCCTTCGGGGGTTAGGCTTCCCGATGGATCCCTACGTGAGGGGGCTGCTGTTCTATTACGGGCTAGAATTTCATGACTTAGCTCCGGAGTCCATCCTCCAAATTTCCTCATTCATTGTTGTGTGCGAAGCATTCCTCCGCGTTACTCCTCACTTTGGTCTATGGCTCAAGACTTTTGGAGTGGAGCCGAAGATGATCGAGGGACGACACGCAGAGTGCGGAGGTGCCGTCATAAGTAAGAATGCTGATGCTCCATGGCCCGAGGGCCTCTTTCAAGAGGAGCTCGGCTTGTGGCAACGAGAATGGTTCTATATCACCGCTCCCAGGAGCGCCAGGTGGGCGGCGCCTCCTGCCTTTCGCTCAGGTCCCCCATCACGGCTAGCGTCATGGGTCAACAAAGGATTGGATTGGGGTTTGCCCAAAGACGTTCCCCTGTTACAGGGCCAAATTAAAGATCTCTTGGAAGGAGACCTCAGTTTGGTCAAGGTGATGCAGGTCATGCTGATTCACCGAATATTGCCCGGCAAACGTCGCCCCCTTCGCCTGTGGGAGTTTAATCCAGAGGGGCCGCGAGCTCTCCAAAATTTTATGGGCGCAACGCCCGCGGAGATGTATAAACTGTTCTTCGGATCACAAGAGATGTGCCCGGATTCAACCGAGGACGCAGGCTTAAGCTGCAATCGCCCGGATACTCAAGTAAGCAACCTTGTGCCCGGACCTTCTATCCGTATAATCGTCATAAACTTGCCCCTAAAAGAGCCGTCTTTTTGAACAGGAGTGGACAGCGAAGGCGAAGCTGATCAGGTGTCCGGCTCCCCTTCCTGAAACCAGGCCGGATCCTGTGCTAGTCAGGATGCTGGAGATAATGCCTTTGGAGAGGGAGGACAAGGAAGCTACGGCCTCCTCGAAGGAGGCTGCTCCGAAGGGAGGAACCGACAATTCCTCTCCTAAAGGGAAGAAGAGAGCCGCTTCTGACGACCCAGAAACCATGGCCTCAAAACGGGGGAGAAAATCCTCGTCAGAGGGTCCGACGCCAGGAAGTTCCTTGACCAGACTACGCCCTCAAGGGGATCAACCCTCAAGCGAGCCGTAAGTGGAGAAAAGATTTTCCTTTTGAGGTATGAGAGAAATCCGTGATTTTGCATCTGAGAAGATTTAGCCGAAATTTTACCTTGTAGCTCGGACCTCAGCCCCTCGCAGCAGAGCTCGTCTTCGGGGGATCTTCTTCCGGAGATGATGGAGAGCGGAACACCTCCCCCTGCCGTGCCGCCCAGCGAGGCGGGCGACCCTGAGGTGTCGTCGCGGAGGGTTTCTCCGAATCCGGCAGGGATGGGAGGTGGCAGTGCGGCCCCCCGAAGTCCTCCGCGTCCGGTCTTCGAAAGAGGCCATAGGACAAGTCCGGCACCGTCTGGTGCTCGGCCGGAAGAACTAAAGATTCTGCTGGGGCGAGCTTCTATCTCAGAAGAGCACCGTGCCTTGATGGGCACGGTGATTGAAAGGATTTCATCCGCAGAAAGCGGATTGCATGAGGCCGTCAAAAGTTTACTGACAGGTTTTGAGGTACGTTAGATAATGTACACTTTTGTCAGTTGCGCATAAATAAGATGCGCCCTATGTAGATAGTAGCCCCTGAGACTCTGCGTGTTGTCAAGAAATGACGGCACGGAGAGGATCATAATCCCAGGTCTAAGATGTCGCCTTTGAATGTAGGTGGCGAGGTGTCCGGAATCAAACCGGACTAATGATTTGGCCGAACTAAAGCGGCAACTAGACGTGGCAGATGCCGACATCGCGCTTGTCAACAAGCGGCTTGATGAGGCTCAAGGTATGTGATTCTTCGGGCGGCATCAGGTAAGAGGAGCTTCATGCCAGTGTCTTACAATGTGTGTGCTTGATGCAGATGGTACTGCTGCCGTGGAGAATCTTAGGGCAGAACTTGCCCGAGCTAAGGAGCAAGCCAGAAAAAGTGATGCGGCTGCCAAGAAGGCCCTTGAAGAGCTGAGAGCCGAACAGACTGCTCGCTGCTGAAGCAAAGAGGAGATGGCCGAGAAGTTAAAGAGCACTGCAGATCGTTGCGAACTTCTTGAGAAAGAAGACCGGGCGAGACAAACGGATTTAGAAAAGGCCGTTGCCGATGCCAAGGACGCTCGCTCTGCGATGAGAGCTACGAAAGAGGAGCTGCGTCAGGCCGAACAGATTGCGGCTGGAAAGCCCTTTATGCTGCAGAGGAAGTTTTGTGATCCGAAGTTTGCTCCGTTGGACCGGATGTGGAGTGTGAAGGACACCTATCTGGACTTGGCAACGAGTGCCACTGATGCGACCGAACACTTTCGATGTCAGAAAGATTGCGAAGTGGAAGAGCTTTTCTGGTCGCAGTTTCATAGTCCAGAGCGTCCACTGGCAGTGGACGATCGTTTGGCTCAGTGGGCCGAACTGAATAGGTTGTCCGGACTCGCCATGAAGTACGTCATGGATCATTTGTGGCCGAGGAGATCGGAGGCGAAGAGTTATTTCAGCTTGGTGCAGCAATTTCTTGATGCGGTGCCGCGTATAGATGCAATTAAGAGGTCAGCGTGCATAGAGGGCGCTAGGATGGCTCTAGCCCGTGTTAAGACATACTGGGCAGAGATGGAGACCACCGTTGTTGCGTCCCGAGATTTGGACCAAAGCCGAGTACCTTCCGAGCACTATTTTCAGGAAGTTCTTGAAGGCGCTCGTGTAATAGAGACGCAGTGCCCAAAAGATGCTATGTTATGGTAGCATATGTAATTATAAATTAATATTTTGATAAAGTGTAGTGGCTGATTTTATACTTGTGCCTCCAAGTATTGTAAACACCTTCTAATCGGCCGTTTTAAGATATATATATATATATATATCTATATGTATAGAATCTGAAAGATGGCAGTCGTTGGCTTCAGTCCCCACACACATAGTGCGGGGGTGCTCGCGGAAGACGCATTCTCACACTTAACCCAACGTCTTGGTCCTACAAAGGAGGTGATAGCGCAGCGGGCCAGGTAACCGGACTATAATGCTTTAACACTTTCACTTAGCCATAGGAGTTTGAAAATGAGACTCTTTAGGTAGCTCCTTGGTGGCCACTACGCTCGTCCGAATTCGGGGCGCGTATGTGCCTGACCGGGAAGCGGTCCTTCGTCAAGGCGGAGGAATCCGATAGATTCCGATCGGTCATCGAGTGGCTGACCAGTCTCACGCTACATCATGACAGTCAGTTTTCGGCTTTCCCTACTGAGGTGCTCGCCCTGGCCGAACCGGGGGCACAATCGCAGTAGTTCTCTTGGTGCTACCTTAGCCGATAGAGCGGAACGCAAGGTAGCCGAACTCAGGAGCCGGGCAACCCAACATTTGACCAAAGGCATGATTCGGAGCTGATGCATATAATGCCAAAACTCACGACGCCGAACATTCCCTAAGGTGTTCGGTCTTTATGAGTGCGGGCCAAACAACACTCTTTATTGAAAAAGCCCCTAGTGTCCAGGTACGTGGAAAAATTCTGACGTGGCCACATGCCAAGATGCCAGCCTCCTCCTTGGTTATATTAGGAAGAAAAACCAGGGGATGTATAGCAACAAGAGACAGTAAAAAAGGTTTATGCAGGGTCTTAATCTAAAAAGAATCCTTTAGGACGGGTCCCTACTGCACGTCTGCGCCTGTGTCTCTGTTGTGCCGTATCCTGGACGGGCGCCGCACGACGTTCATCTGTAAAAGAGAGGAACTGAGTTGAAAAACGGGTCGTGCCGAAAAAAAGAAAAAAATTTAAAATAAGAAAAGTATAAAGTAAGATATGTAAGTTTGAGCTTTATTGTCTCTTATTTGTGTATGCGTGGAGCCCCTTGTGCGGGGGTATATGGCTTCTAGGCCTGCATCAATGATGATTTTGCACCGAACTCGTCTATCCGCGTTCGTGGTCTTTAAATGACCCATTTTGAAGTTTTTTGGCCGGTGAGGCCATTTTGCTGTGGGGCTGTTAAAGCGGCCGCACTATCCTCCGCTTGGGGAGGCGCACTTTAGTGCTTCCCATCAAAGAGATGATGCTGCGTGGACCGGGCATCTTAAGCGTAAGAGATGCATAATGTGGTATTGCGTTAAATCGAGCGAAAGCTTCACGTCCCAGTAGTGCTTGATAGCGACTTGAGAACGGGACGACGTGGAAGGTCAGCTTTTCGCGGCGGAGGTTATCGGCAGAGCCGAATGTGACTGTGAGCCGAAGAAAACCCGTGCAATGGGTGTCCGGGCCAGGTATTACCCCTTGAAAGGAGGTTTTGCTGCGGCATATTCTTGCTGGGTTTATCCCCATGTGCTGTATTGTATCCTGATATATCAGGTTTAGTCCGCTGCCGCCGTCCATAAGGACATTTGAAAACTTAAGTCCGCCAATTATTGGATCAAGGATCAAGGCAGTCCATCCTACATTCCAGGTATTCCTAGAATAATCTAGCTGATCAAAGGTGATCGGTTTTGACAACCAGTGGCAGGATCCTTTGGGGATGGGCTGTGTGGTGCGTACCTTTACGGGCACCGCACGTTTTGTTATGTGAAGTGAGTTCACTGTTTTTACTTCTTGTGGGAAGTTCTTTTGTTTCCTGGTGCTCTGCTGTTGGGGTTCGTCCTCGCCTTCACTTGGTGTGTCGAGCCCCTTGTTTTCGGCGTTGAGTCTGCCGGATTGTTTGAAGACCCAACAGTCTCTGTGGGTATGGTTAGCAGGCTTCCCAGGAGTACTGTGTATCTGACATATCCTGTCCAGGATTTTATTTAAGTTGGATGGATCGTCCCTGTTATTCTGGGGGGGCGATTTTTCCTGATTTTGTCGTGAGCCTTTGAATCCGGCGTTGACTGCCGTGCTCTTCGGACTTTTGTCCTTAGTCCGGTGACGGTCTTTGTTGCGTCGCGGTCTTCCGTTTTCATCCCTGGTTTTGGATGTACTTGGGTCGCTGGGGCTGCACCTTGCCAACCAGCTGTCCTCCCCTGCACAAAAGCAGGTCATGAGGCTTATTAGTGCGGCCATTGTTCTTGGCTTTTCTTGGCCGAGGTGTTTGGCGAGCCATTCGTCTCGGACGTTATGTCTAAAAGCTGCTAAGGCTTCGGCGTCCGGACAGTCGACTATCTGATTCTTTTTAGTGAGGAATCTATTCCAGAATTGCCGAGCTGATTCTCCGGGTTGTTGAGTTATGTGACTAAGGTCGTCTGCATCCGGGGGGCGGACATAGGTCCCTTGAAAGTTTGCTCGGAAAGCATCCTCGAGCTCTTCCCAGCTTCCAATTGAGTTTTCGGGAAGGCTTTTAAGCCAATGCCGGGCTGACCCTTTAAGCTTAAGGGGTAGATATTTTATGGCATGGAGATCATCTCCTCTAGCCATGTGAATATGGAGGATATAATCCTCGATCTAGACTCCATGGTCTGTTGTTCCATCGTATGCCTCTATGTTTACGGGTTTGAATCCCTCTGGGAATTCATAGTCTAGGACCTCATCGGTAAAACATAGGGGGTGTGCGGCACCCCTGTATTTGGGTATGCCGGATTCTGATGATGGCTTCATAGCGTTGCTTATGAGAGCTTGCTTTCTTGGCCCATAAATGGACCTGACTGGGCCATGATGCGAATCCTTAGGAGGGTCGCATGCCGATTTAGGTGCGGCGCTGCTTGTTGCCTTATGGGGTCGTCTATCCGACCGTGTGGCTTTTTCATTTTTTGAATACCAGGGCTCTGAGGCCTCTTTGTCGAATTCAGGCAGTAGCTTTCTCTTCGGATAGCTTTTAGTGCGGCGACTGTCGCCGTACTTATCTATGGCATTGATTACCTTGCTCCATCTGATCCGGAGTGCATCTTCTGCTGTTTTTAGCTTCTGCTTCTGCTTTTTTAGGCTGCGTGCAGTTGCAATGAGCCTCTTATGGAGATTCTTCTGCTTAATAGGTTTATTTGGCGTGCGGTCGTTCGGAATGCCGTTTTTGCCGGGGGAGGGATGTTCGGTTTTTCTATCCGTGTTGCCCTGTTCGGACGGTTGCTCTAAGGCCTGTTCGTCGTCGACCGGCTCGTCCTGCTCTATGGCTGGGTTTTTATCTAGGCGGGGCTTGGGCCGGCGTTTGTGCCGATGCCTTGTTTGCGTTTTGGGGGGTCGATCACTCGTCCTATCCCCTTTTTCCTCATTGTCGTTTCCCTTAGGGTGTCCACCATGTACACATCGTGAGATGGGGTGGCTGTCCAATGCCCTATGGGTGTTGGTTTGTCGATATCTGCTCCATCGTCATCCATGCTGTTGATGTCCTCGGAGCCGAAGTCAGGCATGTCGGTTAGATCGTCGACAGCGGCTACGAAGTGGGTGGTGGGTGGGTTTTGAATTTCCTCACCGTCCGTATCCCACCCTTGCTGACCGTAGTCTGGCCAGGGCTCCCCTGATAAAGAGAGAGACTTAAGAGAATTCAGGATGTCGCCGAAAGGCGAATGCTGAAAGATGTCCGCTGCGGTGAACTCCATTACCGGCGCCCACTCGGATTCGATTGGCAGGGGAGCGGGGGGCTCGGAGTCCGGAGAGGAATCCGGCTCCTCGGAGTCATGGGCCATGCGGAGTGCGGGGCTGGAGTTCGGCTCGATCGCCTCTGAGATCGTAGCCCCTGAGGCAGTGTCCAACCGTTGATCCTCGATCGGTGCAGTGGGTTCCGAATCAATGGTCGAAATCGATGCGTGTGCGGCCTCCAAGGCGCTGTTCGGCGGCAGAGCTATATCATGCCCATCGAGACAGTGCGGCACGCTAGGCTGTGGCTCGAATCCGTCGAAGATCAAGTCTCCGCGGATGTCAGCCGTGTAGTTTAGGCTTCCGAACCTGACCTGATGGCCAGGGGCGTAGCTTCCGATCTGCTCAAGGTGGCCAAGCGAATTGGCCCACAGTGCGAAGCCGCCAAAGACGAAGATCTGTCCGGGGGGGGAAGTCTCACCCTGGACGGCATCGTTGTGGATGATCGAAGGAGCCATCGGGCCTAAAGGCGACGACACAGAGGAACTCTCAATGAAAGCACCAATGTCGGTGTCAAAACCGGCGGATCTCGGGTAGGGGGTCCCGAACTGTGCATCTAGGCTGGATGGTAACAGGAGACTAGGGACACTTTGTTTTACCCAGGTTCGGGCCCTCTCGATGGAGGTAAAACCCTACTCCTGCTTGATTAATATTGAAGATATGGGTAGTACAAGAGTAGATCTACCACGAGATCAAGGAGGCTAAACCCTAGAAGCTAGCCGATGGTATGATTGTGTATGGAGTTGATCCTCTACGGGCTACAACCCTCCGGTTTATATAGACACCGGATAGGGTTAGGGTTACACAGAGTCGGTTACAATGGTAGGAGATCTTGAATATCTCATCGCCAAGCTTGCCTTCCACGCCAAGGAAAGTCCCATCCGAACACGGGACGAAGTCTTCAATCTTATATCTTCATAGTCCAGGAGTCCGGCTGAAGGTATAGTCCGGCTATCCGAACACCCCCTAATCCAGGACTCCCTCACTTGGGTTGCCTGTGGAGCCATAATATAGACATTGGGAACATCCAAATGGGTGCTTTGATTGATCTCCACTAGCCCTATATGTTCATGAGTCCTTCTAGTCTCCTTCGGTTGGAACCAATAACATTTGAAGACTACGACGTTTGGTGGGTTTGCACCATAGAATTGAAGTTCATAAATTGGTTCAACTCTTCCATAATACTTGGTATCTCCTTCACCGATAGCAGAGACACAACAATTTGTAGACTTTCAGTCGGCAATAGATAGCTCTTCGCCATAGGTACGAAAGCGATACCCATTGATGTCGTATTTGTCAAATGAACGAACCTTATAGTCAGAACCATTAGCGACTTGTCTCAATTCGGCATCCATAAGCTCTGAATTAGCCTACAAGTTTAATACAAAAGGGATTGTTGCATTAGCCACAAATTAGACAAAGAAATGAAATGGTCTAATGGAAATTACCGTTTGTTTGAACCAAGAGATGAAACTGGGATAACCGCCTCCATGCTTTGCCAGAAGCTCATACTCTTCGACAGAATCCTTTTGGATCACCGCTCCATATGAGAATTTGGCGACGTATCGACTGTATCAAATTTATCTGGGAATAAGAGCAGTTCAAAGGAATTAGAAGTTGCGAAACAATGTACCAAGAACTTACTCGATGTACGGCCACACTTCTGTTAGGTTGTTGAAGATATACAATGAAATGGTCAGCCATTCTTCGAAATCCAAAGTTAAGGAATTAGAAGCACCGGCTGGTGCGAGATCCCCATTGAATAGGCTGAGGTTGGATCGACCCTTTTTAGGGTCGTCGGCATTGTATCGAGGCTTCGGATTATGCAAATGAAAATTTTTGGCTTCGTAGTGTGCTGTCACGAAGTTTGCTGCCTCCTCAGTAATGAATGCCTGGGCCATTGATGCTTCTTTATTTTTACATTTTGCTCGAAGCATCTTCTGCATCCTCTCAGTTGCGTAGCACCAGCGATCCTGCATAGGCACCCCCAATCTTGCCTCGGTTAGGAGATGCAAAATCAAGTGCTGCATTGGATTAAAGAAGCACGACAGAAAGATCTTCTCTAACTTGCAGATCAACTCCGGCGCCAACTCTTCCATTTCTTCTACCAGGTCAGGCGATAGTTCTTTCGCACAAAGAACACAGAAGAAATAGCCCAGCTCTGCCAGTACTAGCCATTCATCCTCAGGGATGAATCCATGCAACATCACCGGCATTACCCGCTTAATCCATATGTGCCAATCATGACTCTTGAGACCAAATATCTTCAATTTATCAAGATTTACTCCCCTCTTTAGATTTGCTGCATATCCATCGGGGAACATCAACTGTTGTTGCACCCACAAGATAATTTCCCTCATAGCTGGCCTTCCAAGATTGAACCATGCCTTTGGCTTCGTCCAGTTCTGCTTTCCTTTTGGTTCTTTCATGTTTTGTAACGGCCTATCACATAGCGCCTCCAGATCGACTCTAGCCTTAATATTATCCTTTGAATTCCCATCTATGCCGAACAATGTACCAAAAAGTGCCTCGGCGATATTCTTCTCAGTGTGCATCACGTCGATGTTGTGTGGGCAAAGGAGTTCTTTGAAGTAAGGCAGACCGCACAAGCATGTCTTGTGAGTCCAGGCATGTTTCGAATTATACCCCTTGAAATACCCTGGACGCTCTGGATCTGGCTCGAGAGCGTTTAACTGATCCAGGGTCTCTTGGCCTGTCAATGCAGGTGGTGCAGAGTTTTTGGCAACTCTACCCCTGATGAAGTTCTTCTTGTCTTTCCTGAACTTATGACGAGGATCCAGGAACTGTCTATGCATGTCGAAGCATGAAAACTTGCGACCGGCCTAAAGCCAACGAAACTCAAGAGCTCCCTTGCATGTGGGGCACGAGAACCTTCCATGCACACACCAACCAACGAATAGCGCATACGCCGACAAGTCATGCGTCAAGTACATGTACCAGACACGCATTATGCACTTCCGTTTGCTAAAGGCGTCGTATGTCTTGAACCCATTATCCCGGGCTTCTTGCAATTCGTCCTTCAGCGGCTGCATGTACACATTCATATTCTTCCCTGGATAGTTGGGCCTTGGAATTATCAATGCCAGGAAAATGTTCTTTCTTTGCATAATCTGTCCCGGGGGGGAGATTGAGTGGAAAGACAAATACGGGCCAACAACTGTATTGGGCTACCATCAGACCAAACACACCGAACCCATCCGTGCTGATGCCGACTCGAGGATGCCTCAGATCTGTCGCTTTGTCATCATGTAATGCATCAAAGCTCTTCCATGCTTCACCGTCCGATGTGTGCACCATCATCAGCTTCCCATCTGCATCTAGTTGGGTTCTTTTGCCCTTTTTGTGCCATGTCATCTGTCTTTCCGTCTCTTCGACCATGAAAAGACGTTGAAGTCTTGGTACGATTGGCATATACTGAAGAACATTAACGGGGATTTTGGTCTACGTCTTCTCACCCATACCGTTGTCTACCACAACATACCTCGATGACTTGCAAATGGGACAATAGTTCAAGTCTGCATACTGAAGCCTAAATAAGGCACATCCTTTCTCACAAGCATGTATCTTCTCATAGGGCATCTTAAGAGCATGGAGGATTTTGTCTGACTGGTACAGGTTTGCAGGTAGTACATGGCCTTTGGATAGAAAACGTCCAAATACTGTCATCATTGCGTCGTAGCATTCTCTGCCCAAGTTGAATTAAGCCTTCAGAGCCATTATTTGTGAGATGGCATCCAGCTGACAAAGCTCGGTGTGCTCATGGAGAGGACGTTTTGAAGACTCCAACATTTCATTGAAGGCCTTTGCAGATTCCTCCATCTCATGGTCCGAGTCCCGAGCATCATCAAAGTCTTGCAGCATGTCTTGCATCCCGGTACCATGCTCGTCGGTGCGACGGTGAAGCACCT
The DNA here is from genome assembly GCF_003073215.2 of Triticum urartu. Classification (NCBI taxonomy): domain Eukaryota; kingdom Viridiplantae; phylum Streptophyta; class Magnoliopsida; order Poales; family Poaceae; genus Triticum; species Triticum urartu. Next base: position 322,806,796 of record NC_053028.1, read on the forward strand.
CAGCTCTGGCACATTGGGCAGACTCGCCATAAAATGTCCACACCGTATAATCTGGCGTAAAACCCCACTTCTGCAGGTGTTTGCCCATTTCATCCTCTGTCCTCTTGTGCCAATTGTTGCACCCGACACAGGGGCACCATGTTGTCCTCTAGCCATTTGCAAATGCGGCTCTCAGAAACCCCTTGGTTTTTGTTAACCATTCATTGGTCATGTCTTTCTGACTAGTGTGACTGGTGTACATCCACTCACGATCAGTCATCTTGCCTAGCTACTAGACACATAAGAATATATATATATATATATATATAGAACAGGGCTATTCTGTTACTAGTAACCGAATACTATTCTGTTACTATTAGGCCCTATATAGGAGCGACACGACACAATCTTCCGAACCAGCCCACCAACCCGAATCGGTAACAAAAAAAAGAAAAAAGTGGAACCCGCAGCGCACAACCCATCGACCCAGAACCCACCTCCCTCCTGATCTCAACTCCTCCAGCGCCGGCTCCTGCCTCCCCGCCGGTGCGCCGCCTCCTTCCTCCCCTGCTCGCTGCTACGTCTTGAGCTTGCGTTGGTTTTCCCCGAAGAGGAAGGGATGATGAAGCAGAGTAGCGTAAGTATTTCCCTCAGTTTTTGAGAACCAAGGTATCAATCCAGTAGGAGCCCACGCTCAAGTCCCTCGTACCTGCACAAAGCGATAGCTACTCGCAACCAACGCGATTAGGGGTTGTCAAGCCCTTCACGTTCACTTACGAGAGTGAGATCTGATAGATAAAATATTTTTGGTATTTTTGATATAAAGATACAAAGTAAAAAGTAAAGGAAAGTAAATAGCAAAACAATATAAAAGTGATGGAGATTGATATGATGAGAATAGACCCGGGTGCCATAGGTTTCACTAGTGGCTTCTCTCAAGAGCATAAGTATTATACGGTGGGTGAACAAATTACTGTTGAGCAATTGATAGAATTGTGCATAATTATGAGAATATCTAGGCATGATCATGTATATAGGCATCATGTCCGTGACAAGTAGATCGAAACGATTCTGCATCTACTACTATTACTCCACTCATCGACCGCTATCCAGCATGCATCTAGAGTATTAAGTTAAAAACAGAGTAACGCCTTAAGTAAGATGACATGATGTAGAGAGATAAATTCATGCAATATGAAATAAACCCCATCTTGTTATCCTCGATGGCAACGATACAATACGTGCCTTGCTGCCCCTTCTGTCACTGGGTAAGGACACCACAAGATCGAACCCAAAGCTAAGCACTTCTCCCATGGCAAGAACTACCAATCTAGTTGGCCAAACCAAACGGATAATTCGAAGAGACTTGCAAAGATAACCAATCATGCATAAAAGAATTCAGAGAAGATTCAAATATTATTCATAAATAGACTTGATCATAAACCCACAATTCATCGGTCTCAACAAACACACCGCAAAAAGAAGATTACATCGAATAGATATCCACAAGAGAGGGGGAGAACTTTGTATTGAGATTCAAAGAGAGAGAAGAAGCCATCTAGCTACTAACTATGGACCCGAAGGTCTGAGGTAAACTACTCACACTTCATCAGAGGGGCTATGATGATGTAGAAGCCCTCTATGATGATGGCCCTCTTCCGGTAGAGCTCCGGAACAGGCCCCAAGATGGGATCTCGTGGATACAGAAAGTTGCGGCGGTGGAATTAGGTTTTTGGTTCCTGTTCTGATCGTTTGGGGGTACGTGTGTATATATAGGAGGAAGGAGTACGTCGGTGGAGCACCGAGGGGGCCATGAGGCAGGGGGTGCGCCCTAGGGGGGGCCCCACCCTCGTGACCACCTCTTTGATCCCTTGCAGTAGGGTCCAAGTCTCCTGGATCATGTTCGGTGAGAAAATCACGTTTCCGAAGATTTTATTCCGTTTGGACTCCGTTTGATATTCCGTTTATCCAAAACACTGAAATAGGCAAAAAACAACAATTCTGGGCTGGGCCTCCGGTTAATAGGTTAGTCCCAAAAATAATATAGAAGTGGAAAATAAAGCCCAATATAGTCTAAAACAGTAGATAATATAGCATGGAGCAATAAAAAATTATAGATACGTTGGAGACGTATCAGGCATCCCCAAGCTTAATTCCTGCTCGTCCTCGAGTAGGTAAATGATAAAAAAAAAGAGTTTTTGATGCGGAGTGCTACTTGGCATAATTTCAATGCAAATCTTCTTAATTGTGGTATGAATATTCAGATTAGAAAGATTCAAGACAAAAGTTTATATTGAAATAGAAAATAATAATACTTCAAGCATACTAACAAAGCAATTATGTCTTCTCAAAATAACATGGCCAAAGAAAGTTATCCCTACAAAATCATATAGTCTGGCTATGCTCCATCTTCCCCACACAAAATATTTAAATCATGCACAACCCCGATGACAAGCCAAGCAATTGTTTCATACTCTAACTTTTTCAAAACTTTTTCAATCTTCATGTAATACATGAGCGTGAGCCATGGATATAGCACTATAGGTGGAATAGAATGGTGGTTGTGGAGAAGACAAAAAGGAGAAGATAGTCTCACATCAACTAGGCGTATCAACGGGCTATGGAGATGCCCATCAATAGATATCAATGTGAGTGAGTAGGGATTGCCATGAAACGGATGCACTAGAGCTATAAATGTATGAAAGCTCAAGAAAAGAAACTAGTGGGTGTGCATCCAACTTGCTTGCTCACGAAGACCTAGGGCAATTTGAGGAAACCCATCATTGGAATATACAAGCCAAGTTCTATAACGTAATATTCCCACTAGTATATGAAAGTGACAATATATGAGACTCTCTATATGAAGAACATGGTGCTACTTTGAAGCATAGTATATGAGACTTGCTATATCATGGTGCTACTTTGAAGCACAGGTGTGGAAAAAAAGGATAGTAGCATTGCCCCTTTTTTTGGGCCTTCTTTTTTCTTTGGCCTTTCTCCTTTTTTGGGACAATGCTCTATTGAATGATGATCATCACACTTCTATTTATTTACAACTCAATGATTACAACTCGATACTAAAACAAAGTATGACTCTATATGAATGCCTCCGGCGGTGTACTAGGATATGCAATGAATCAAGAGTGACAAGTATGAAAGAATTATGAACGGTGGCTTTGCCACAAATACTATATCAACTACATGATCATGCTAAGCAATATGACAATGATGGATGTGTCATGATGAACTAGATGGTGGAAAGTTGCATGGCAATATATCTCGGAATGGCTATGGAAATGCCATGCTAGGTAGGTATGGTGGCTGTTTTGAGGAAGGTATATGGTAGGTGTATGATACCGGTGAAAGGTGCGCGGTATTAGAGAGGCTAGCAAGGGTGGAAGGGTGAGAGTGCGTATAATCCATGGACTCAACATTAGTCATAAAGAACTCATATACTTATTGCAAAAATTTAGAAGTTATCAAAGCAAAGTATTACGCGCATGCTCCTAGGGGGATAGATTGGTAGGAAAAGACCATTGCTCGTCCCCGACCGCCACTCATAAGGAAGACAATCAATAAATAAATTATGCTCCGACTTCATCACTTAACGGTTCACCATACGTGCATGCTACGGGAATCACAAACTTCAACACAAGTATTCTTTAAATTCACAACTACTCAACTAGCATGACTTTAATATTATCACTTCCATATCTCAAAACAATTATCATGCTTCAATCTTTTCTTAGTATTCAACACACTCAAAAGAAAGTTCCACAAATCTTGAATACCAAGCATATTATTATTAGGCAAATTACCATGCTATTAAGATACTCTCAAATTAATTTAAGTGAAGCATGAGAGATCAATAGTTTCTTTAAAACGAATCCACCACCGTGCTCTAAAAGATCTAAGTGAAGCACATAGAGCAAAATTATCTAGCTCAAAAGGTATAAGTGAAGCACATAGAGAAAAACTATCTAGCTCAAAGGATATAAGTGAAGCACATAGAGCAAAATTATCTAGCTCAAAAGGATATAAGTGAAGCACATAGAGCAAAATTATCTAGCTCAAAAGATATAAGTGAAGCACATAGAGTATTCTATCAAATTTT
>NC_053028.1:322811888-322834978 GCF_003073215.2 Triticum urartu
GAGGCACCAAGACAATGTTCTCGTCATAAAAACCTATCGGAACGATTCCAAGATACCCGCGTGATCCTAAAATTTTTTTAGTGAAATTTGAGAAGAGAAGAGTCAAAACTCTATGTCAGGATGCCTTACCAGAGCGATGAGGAGACTGGGAAAAAGAATTCCTAAACTCTCCGATATATAATTCCTAAATGACTCAAAAACATTTTTCTAGACTCAACAACGGCTGCTAAAAACGATCAAGCAATGGGGGCTCCTAAGGTCGGGGAAGGCTCTGATTACCAACTTGTAACGCCCTTGATGCGGCTATATCTCCCACGTGTCGAAGCACGACTTAGAGGCATAACCGCATTGAAATCAATGTCGCAAGTGAGGTAATCTTCACACAACCCATGTAATACATAAGGGAAAGAGATACATAGCTGGCTTACAATCGCCACTTCACACAATTACATGAATAAAGCATTACATCATCCAAATACACTCAAGGTCCGACTACGGAACCAAAATAAAAGAAGAACCCCAAATGCGACACGGTCCCCGATCGACCCCAACTGGGCTCCACTACTGATCAACTAGAACGAAACCACACAAAGGACAAGATCTTCATCGAGCTCCTCCTGAGCTTGGTTACGTCATCTGCAGTACTCATCGGCACCTGCAAACTGGTTTTGGAAGTATCTGTGAGCACGGGGACTCAGCAATCTCGCACCCTCGCGATCAAGACTATTTAAGCTTATGGGTAAGGTAAAGGTATGAGGTGGAGCTGCAGCAAGCGACTAGCATATATGGTGGCTAACATACGCAAAAGAGAGTGAGAAGAGAAGGCAAAGCACGATCGATAAACTATGATCAAGAAGTGATCCTAGAACAACCTACGTCAAACATAACTCCAACACCGTGTTCACTTCGGACCCGCCGAAAGAGACCATCACGGTTACACACGCGGTTGATGTCATTTTAATTAAGGTCAACTTCAGGTTTTCTACAACCGGAAATTAACAAATTCCCATCTGCCATAACCGCGGGCACGGCTTTCGAAAGTTCAAATCCCTGCAGGGGTGTCCCAACTTAGCCCATCACAAGCTCTCACGGTCAACGAAGGAATAGACCTCCTCCCGAGACGTTCCGATCAGACTCGGTATCCCGGTACAACAAGACATTTCGACAGGGTAAAACTAAACCAGCAACACCGCCCGAATGTGCCGACAAATCCCGATAGGAGCTGCACATATCTCTTTCTCAGGGCACACTCAGATTGTCTTAGGTACGGGTAGGCCAGCCCAGAGTTGCCCCTGGTGCCACCGGCGGCTGACAGTTTGGACCAACACTTAGAAAGCACTGGCCCGGGGGGGTTAAAATAATGATGACCTCAGGGACGCGACTCCCAAGGGAAAAAAGGCTAGGTGGCAAAGGTAAAACCAATGTTGGGCATTGCTGGAAGAGCTTTACTTAAGGCGAACTGTCAAGGGGTTCCCATTAAGCCCAACCGCGTAAGGAACGCAAAATCAGGGAACATAACACCGATATGACGGAAACTAGGGCGGCAAGAGTGGAACAAAACACCAGGCATAAGGCCGAGCCTTCCACCCTTTACCAAGTATATAGATGCATTAATTAAATAAGATATATTGTGATATCCCAACAAGTAACATGTTCCAACAAGGAACAACATCTCCATGTTCCAACAAGGAACGCAAACTTCAACCTTCACCTGCAACTAACAACGCTATAAGAGGGCTGAGCAAAGCGGTAACATAGCCATTCAACGGTTTGCTAGGACAAGGTGGGTTAGAGGCTTGGTTCAACAATATAGGAGGCATGATAAGCAAGTGGTAGGTATCGCAGCATAGGCATAGCAAAAGAGCGAGCATCTAGCAAGCAAAGATAGTAGTGATTTTGAGGGTATGATCATCTTGCCTGAGATCCCGCAAGGAAGAAGAACGAGTCCATGAAGAAGAAAAACGGACGAAGTCGAACGGATCCTCACAAACGCGACGTTAACGGAACCAACCCGAAGAAGCAACACCGGAAAGAAGCACACAAACATAGTAAACAACCACCACATAATCATGCATGATGCACAATCAAGTATGATGCATGTCGTTTAATGATTCATGGCATGGCATGGCAAAATGCAAAAACAACACTACAAATTAACTGGAGCTCAATATGCAACGAGTTGCATATTGACGGAGCACCACATCAATTATTTAGTTCGATCTCGTTTATGTACCCAACAATATTAAATGTTGTTAAACATGGCAAGATGTGAAGCATAACAAAACTATACCATTAAGCAATTTAAATGGGGCCAGATATAACAAATAACAAATCCGGTAAATCCCCATATGCATTTAGCAATTTAATGCAAACAACAATTTTAAACATTCTTGAAAGTTGTTATCATGATGCGGATGACATGCAAGTTTATGCAATTTTTATTAATTATTTGACAAGAGCATTATGAAGCATTTGGTCGTCATGGCGGAACAAAAAGGGTGCCATGCCAACTAAACGGAAATGGTGCCACGGCAACATTCTGGGTGATTCGACAACTCATTGAGATGTTGGTGCAAGAGAAAATGTGGATGAACGGATCATGCGAGGATGGTGGGGTGATCCCGGATACCGGGTTTTCCCATGGGTCGACGGCATGGCAAAGAGGAGGAACGTGCAATGACAACTCGAACACGGTTCGAACATGAGCATCCCAAACATCGCAAGCATTCGTTACACAGACGTTGTCTCGGGTTATACCTTCGAAGTGTGCAAACGGGACGGTTCTCGATCGGTGTCAAGTAGAGCAAGTAGACGTTCTCGGGACGTTCGTAGTGGAAGTAGTGGGGTACATGACGACGGTAGAGGTACTCGCAGCGGTAGTGGTACACGTTTGTTTCGGAGAGGTACTTGATGACTCCAACGTCTTCGTGGTGATGGTAGTGGTACACGCGATGTCGGGGTACTTGTCGGTCCGGTCTTGGCGGCGTAGATGTACACGTTGTCGGGGTACTTGTCACATCATCGGATGTAGTTGTACATGAGGGTCTTGACGAATCCGAAGGGGTACTTGACGGGTCCGGCCTTGGCGATTCAGGTTTCGTAGTGTCCTGGTACTTGATGCAAAGAGGCAATGACTTGGCACGGTTCCGGTGGTCGAACAAGGCAGGGCAGCTCGGCCACGCGCGCTGCGGGCGGCAGAGGCAAGCAGAGGAGTAGCAGCGCGAGGGAAGGCAGCGACGCAGGAAAGGAGCAGCCCAGCGGCGGAGCTCCATGGGAGGCATAGCCATGCGCGGCTGCTGGAGATCCTCAAGCAGAGAAGAAGCCGGCAGGCTGTGGTGCCCAGCGGCCCTGGCGACGCGGTAGGGCGGGCGAGCTCGAACCTCGCGATCATGGCGGTAAGGAGGAAGACCATGGTGGAGGAGCATGGGTCACGGGCTCCTGGCGGGCAGAGTTAACGCAGGGGAGGCGCTGGCCCTGGCGCGGCGGCGAGCTTGCCGGCATCGGGGATGATGCAGGAGAGGAGAGGCCGGTGGCTGCAATACAAGAAGCAACTAAGGCGCAGCTTCCGGCCATGGCGACGGGGTGGAACGGCGGTCCTCTGAGCTTGGCCGGGCAGCGTCCATGGAGAACGGCGGTGCAGAGGTGGGGTAGAGGAAGGAGCGGGCGACGACCTCTGCCATGGCGCGAAGGCGGAGATCGAGCGCGTGACTCTCGCTCCTCTCTGGCACACGAGCAGGGGAAGGAGACGAGGGATGAGGGAGATCGAGCGGAAGGTAGGCAGCGAGCGAGAGAAAAGGATCGAGCACAGGGCTCCCTAGCCCGATGCGATTGAGAGAAGGACGAGGGAGACTGGCGGCGGCAGGGAACGAGGGGATGCGGTCGGGAGAGGGTAGCAAGGGGAGATGTTGGGCCTAGGGTTAGGGACTGCAGCAGGGCGCTGCTGGGCCTTAGAGGCCAGCGCTGGAGGGAGGGAGGCCCAGGAGGGCAGTGGTGCAGGCCTGGCCAGGGGTGCAGGCCGCCTCTCTCCCTAAATATCTCTCTTTTCCCATTTAAAAAGAAAACAGAAAAGAGAAGGAAAAGAAAGAGAAGGTTGGGATGGAAACTGTGCATGGGGATAATTTTACTGGACTCGCAAAAATGATCTTGATCCAAAGAAAAGTATAAATGGGCATGTAGCAAGTTTGGATTGGAACTCGTTTGAATTAAATTAAATGAGTTTGAATAAGAAGTGGGCGTTAGAAAGGTCCCAAAATGTTGAGATTTTTGGAAGACCTCTGGAAAAAGATAAAGAATTTATGGACGAAGTTTGAGGAGCAAACTCGAAGCGGAAGAAGACATGGTGATTATTGCAAGTGTGTTATAGTGATTCCCAAACTAATGGAATATTTCGTTATAGCTCCCTATAATATTGGGAGGATATGTTATAAAGAGAAATCACCACGTGAATTCCCTCGGTTTAAATGGATCAAAGATCCATGCCATTTATTTAGTTGAGTTAAGAAAATAAATGACATGATGGCATGATGACATGATGCAATGCACATGATGCAAAGATGAAATGCAACAGGCCAAACAAATCACACGACGAAACCCGGAAACCCTGGAAGGCAACTGAAGGTCCTGTCTTGGGGCGTCACAACACTCCACCACTACGAGAGGATCTCGTCCCGAGATCTAGAAATGGCACGGAGGGAAAAACGGAAGAGAGAAAGAGAAGAGGTAAAACTAAGTTGCTTCTTTGACGAATGAGTGAAACAAAGAACCTTGCGAGGTAACAAATCGAGAAAAGAAAACAACGAAGAGTGAAACAAAGTCGAAAAAAACTCTCCGTTAGAAAAGAGGAAGAATGAACATTGGAAAAACTGTGAGGTGAAGGGCAAGATATATATTGAAACCACTCCGGTTAAAACAAGATAGAGAAGGATTAAGAATGATATAATTTGAGCACCACTCTGTCTGAGAAGGGAGGCAAAACTTGGCAGAATGGGAAAAATTCGAAAAGCAAGCACGACACTCCGGTTAAAAGGATAAGGAAGAAAAGAACACGATCCTGACAAAACAAGAAGATGGGTTGCAGGGAGCAACATCGCAATGCCTCTGGAACGAAAGAGTAGAGTAAAGATAATTGAGACAAACGAATGTAGAAGACAATGCCAACTTCTGCTACAAAAGAGCCTGAAAAGGCATCTTTAGGAGAAGGGTTGAACGGAGTTGTTGGAAAAACCAACAACGATAATAATAAGCTTGATATGGTCTTATGGAATACAACTCAAATTATGGGGTGACAACCCGCCACTCACGGGATAGAATTAGATTGGAATAAACAAGGAGACGAGAAACTTATTTCACCGGAAGTATAAAAGAAGACATTGGATCATTTATAAGCACCATAGATAGCAACAATCCTTAGGGAAAGCTTTAGGTGGAATATAACCCAAGATAATTCCAACGAATAGGTTGATGGATTTAAAATACCTCGTTCATAACAACATGTGAGTTATGAAACATGAACTCAAATTATTTAGAATGACATAATACCATCTCCAATGATACGGAAGAAAGATTGAACTCCGGATTGCAAGATGAAGCAAACTTGAGCTCCTCTGAAAAGAAAGTTGATGAACGTTTCGAGAAGGAATATAAATCCTTAATGAACCATCATGTAGAGCCTCCGTGAAGAACACCGGTTAAAAGAATGATCACAAAGAAGTGAAGGATGAAAAGAATAAGGTTGAAACCTTGCAATGATTAGATGAAGCTTGCGACGAGATAAAAAAGAGATCTTGAAACTCCGGGAAAAGAAAAAGCTGAACACAATTGGAATCAAGAAGTTGATGCACCTCCGGAATAAGGAATTAATCACTTGGATGAACAAGAATAATAATTACGTTATGCTTATCCTTCACCAATTTAAATTGATGACAAGCAGTGGATTTGACATACTACTTATTCTTGTAGAAAAGATTAAGAGAGATATAACATAAACTTGAGAATGTCTTCAACGAACCACCGGTAGGATTGGAACATCGAATAAATTGATAAGTAAGAGAACTTTGGAAGAACCACTGGTAAGAATTGAAAAGAGCGTATAAAGCATGAAGACACACGGTAAGAATTAGCAAATAAACGAAAATGCTTGAGGAATTTAGATATAAGAGAACGAAGGGATCACGAGCCGATTAAAGATCACTTGAACGAAGCACCGATGGAATTTGGAGAATGATAGCTGAAAACTGAGAATGAATAAATCTTAGATGATGGGCTTCGGATGAACAAACTGAAAAGGCTCCTGAATTGCTCCGGATGGATAAAAAAATTCTCACAATCAAATAATTATGAGAGGATGACCTCGAATTAGAACCACGATTCTCTGAAAGAACAGATAAGATATGGAGGTAAAACTCTTCTTCGCTCTACAAAATCCGAGAATGACGACGAGAAATACCATCATGACTTATTTAGACACTCCGGAAGAATCAAAACGAAGAGGTTGAGCCAACGATGAAAAGAATTTGAAAGATCTTGGAAAAAAGACATTTGATTGATGATAATCCATTCTTACGTCAAACTTCGAAAAGAATTTGAGAATACCTCTGAGAAAATAGAAGAGTCAGGTAAGATCCTGGAAAAGACCTGTGGGTTAGGGCCCACTCAAAAGAAAACACCGTTGATATGATTACTTGAAAAAAAGGAGATAACACCGGTTGAATTAAAAGACTTGAATAAGATAACATTCTCGAAAGATCTTGAATGAAAGCAGAGTGGAAAACACAAATCTTCGAGATATCTTGAGCACTCCGGAACAATTGAATAGGGAGAAATGATTGAATATAGGGTGCACCGGCATGAAAAACATTAGAAACGAGGGAAAAAAGGATATGATCAACACCAAAAGGTTGATTTGAAACCGCCGGAGAAGAGAAGAAACAAAGAATGATAACTTGAAGCTCTATTAGGATCTTCATGAGAATCACCGGATAAAATATTAACGGAAAAGGATGGAGAGACTTCACAAGAATAAAAGGATACTTGATTAAGAATTCCGAGTCCTCGAGAAACAAGGGTGGGAAAACAAAGACAACTTGGGATGGATGAACGAACACCATTGAGAAAGCTGAGATTGGATCTTGCTGATGTTGAAATGATCGGATCCACTTGAAGAGAACACACCGGTGAAAAGGATCGACATGACAAACTCCATGATCGAGAAGGGTTAGTATTCACATAGAAATATTAGAACACCACTTGGAAAAGGTATGGAATCAACATTTGACTTCGAAAAACGGAAGCTGCCTGGAAAATAGAAAGAAGCATAAAGATGATTAAGCTTGTACGCCTCCTATAGGATCTCTCCCTCGAGATGATTCCCGTGTGAGCGCACAAATAATCTTACGTGTGAAAGTGATTAGGACATGAGAACTTCTTCACTGATAGAGGGAATAATAAGGAAATAATACTGTGTGTGATTTAAGATATTCCGGATGGTCCTCCGAACGAAACAACAAGGGTGAAAACTCAATAGGAACATGTGGTGGATATAATGCTACTTTGACAGTGATGATTGTAACTGTAGGAAATGGAGACGCCAACACGTCCATTGAGGAAAGCTGAGATTTGGATCTTTGCTTTGATGTTGAAATGATCGCTGACCACTTGAAGAGAACACACCGGTTGAATACGTGGAATCGAACAATGTGTCTAGGATTACTTACATGCATGAGAAGGAATATGAATTCTGATTCTGGAATGAAGGGTATGTTTCACATAGAAATATGGAGGACGACGTAATTGGAAAAATAGGTTCAGTATAGGTCTTTATATACAAACATTGTCCTTCGAAGCCCGAATCGAATACCACAGCTCAAAAACAAGACGCGGATTGGCTAGGCGCGAATAAGCCTGAACAATACATATATCATGTATACTTAGATTTGCGTAGCAATAGCTCTCTTCAAGATGGTCAATGTGAGTGGACAGGCTAATGTCGCTCCACACAGGTGGTGCTCTCGCGATCTTGGATACAGCGCTCAAAATTCCATGCACAATATAGCCTCCAAAGGTTAAAATTAAGGGCGTGCGACTGCTGATGCGAACTCTACTGTTAATGAGCGTACATCGTACGTGCAGTTGACATAGCACAAAAGGACGTGCTTTAAAGACACAATCAGTACGCGCGCCTCCATGCATTGTAAACCATACCTCGGTTCATGAATATTTGCGGTTACCATACCGAACGTCGAACCCTCCTCATCCTACTTTATCATATACATCATGCTTTTTTGGTTTTTTAATGCTTCTCCTCCTCTACTCGCTTACTAGAATTCCCATTATTAAAACTCACCCGAACCTTTCCGGTTAGCAATTCAGGTGTGGAGGGGATACAAGGGGGAAGCTAAAACCAGAGTACTTCTCATTCGCCTCTCGAATCTAGGCAAAGATGCCTACAGAATACCTATAGTGTGATTACCATCTATAACACAAATGAAGACCACGCGCAGAATCAAAGGAACCTTCTCGCGGGTAATGGGCTCTCGGTCAACCTTCGAATAGAAATCACTCTGTATACAAGTTATTGTGGCTATCAAATTCAATGAGCTTATACTCTACTCTGACACTTTCCCAGACACCACGTCAGTGCAAGTATCGGTGGGGTGGCGTTGCAGGTATTTTCACCTAACTGGAAGCTGCACATATTAGAAGAAGTGTATTTTCTGACGATGTCGTGCCAGCGTTGACCACTAATCTGCAGGTATTTCATTAGAGACCATGCATACTGATTTAAGAATGTATGACGACCCAACACACTCGTCTGCTCACAGTGCTCCAACTCACCGGGAACAGCTGTCCAACCTCAAACCCCACCTCGCATTCAAGGAGAACGGGCATCGATCTTACTCGCACTATTATTCCTCGATGTCATATAACGAATATCGGTGTTAACGGACCTATCCATAGATACCCGCTGATGGATCGTGAAATATTTTGTATGTTGACAGTGAATTGTAGGTAAAGAAGGAAGAGATTCAAAACTCCCTAATACGTTCAGAGTGCAATGTCTCTTCTAATTCTGCTCTCACCTACGGTCGCGTTCAATATGGAGCCGATGGCACCTCTGCCGAGAGTAAAAAGTAACGAAATTTCCTAAGACTCTCCGACTTATATACCTAAGTCAATTCCTAATTTGACACTCCTCCGCAAAAACATTTTTTCTTGAGACAGCTTCGCAACAGACTGCAGGCTATCGCCAAACCGCTTATAAAATAATCATCAACGATCATCAATGCAAATTGGTGGGCCTCCGCACAAAGGATCCGGGCGATAGTTCGCACCATTCATTAGCTGATTACCTAGTGAAACTAACGTAGTTGATGTCACGCCCTCGATGCGGCTATATCTCCCACGTGTCGAAGCACGACTTAGAGGCATAACCGCAATTAAAGCAATGTCGCCAAGTGAGGTAATCTTCACACAACCCATGTAATACATAAGGGAAAGATACATAGTTGCTTACAATCGCCACTTCACACAATACATGAATAAAGCATTACATCATCCAAAGTACAATCAAGGTCCGACTACGGAACCAAAATAAAAGAAGAACCCCAAATGCGACAAGGTCCCCGATCGACCCCAACTGGGCTCCACTACTGATCAACTAGAACGAAACAACACAAAGGACAAGATCTTCATCGAGCTCCTCCTGAGCTTGGTTGCGTCATCTGCACGGACTCATCGGCACCTGCAAGCTGGTTTTGGAAGTATCTGTGAGTCACGGGGACTCAGCAATCTCGCACCCTCGCGATCAAGACTATTTAAGCTTATGGGTAAGGTAAAGGTATGAGGTGGAGCTGCAGCAAGCGACTAGCATATATGGTGGCTAACATACGCAAATGAGAGCGAGAAGAGAAGGCAAAGCAAGTCGATCGAAAACTATGATCAAGAAGTGATCCTAGAACAACCTACGTCAAACGATAACTCCAACACCGTGTTCACTTCCCGGACTCCGCCGGAAAGAGCCATCACGGTTACACACCGGTGTTGATCATTCTTTATTTAATTATAGGCTCACTAGTTATCTAGTCAAGCCGGACATTTAACAAATTCCCTATCCCTGCCCTATAACCTACGGGCACGGCTTTGCGGAAAGTTATGCAGAATCCCGATGGCACTAGTTTCACAGTGCCATGTTCTCTTTAGACATATTAAGGTCCTCGAAATTCATCATATCAGAGCTCCTGCTCTAGCATTAGTGCTTAAAGTGAATGTTCGCAATGCGACAGAATAGGTACGTATCCACTCATGTCTCTAGCAACAGAGGTGCAAAAGTTTTCATCTCACGAATTATCCGTTCAAACCTACTGTGTGTACGCCTTGATAAGACGGTTTTGCTTAATCAGTGACTCGGGCTGATTTCCTCCGGTTATTCGCTCACCACTAAGGCACCTGACAACACATGATTTTCGGTCTTGCTAGTGTTGCGGTATGATCCGACTTATAAGACTAGACCAGGCATAGACTGCGCTTATGTGCTGCGAGGATCTGGACATTTAGACCAGTTTCCAGACCCGATTGTTTGAGCTCGACATATATGACTGCTGATAGGATTAGCCTCTTGCATAGATTGAATCCACTCATGCAGCAGTCATATCTCCAGTGATCTGCTTGATGGCAGCACATCCTACATGTAAGTGTTACGCTTACATAGGTGTGACTAGAGCACAGCGAGGTATACAAGAGGTCTCCCAGCAGCATGGCTCCCTAGATTAGGATATGTGAGTCAGCGGCTAGCCTGATCTAGGAGTGACGCCAAGTCAGTTCGAGGCAGACGTGAGTCCGCGAATGATGTGGTGTGCTACATGAATATTGTGATGTTCTCAATTTTGCACTTCATCTTGCAGACGCGCAGGCTGACGTACCGCGAAGATATATGCGATTTAGAGAGAGAAATTAAGGCTTGTATGAGTAGTTTATACATTCCGCTGACAAACCACCTAGTTTTGTTCGCGCTACAGGTGTGTGCTGGAAAATGTGCTACATGATTAGGTTCGTCCAGTAGTTCAATGTGTGAGTATGCCCTTATTATATCAGATACCGGCGTAAGTTAATACTCAAATCGTAGACAATAGACAATCCCGTACAAAGTGCCTTTGAAAGACTGTAATGAGAACTAGCTTCAGCGAGGGAAGAAGTGGAATCATTAATCACTCTCTGCATAAGCCGAGGCTCTTCTCACAGCCCGAGGTAGTTTTATCGCTCTCGCTTTGCATGCCACTATTTAAGTGTCTACATACGGTAAATTAAATACGACCGCACATATTGCATATAGTGACTATCCAAGTCACACAGGATTCACAGACAGAAATGTAATCCACTCATCATAGGGTGCTTTCAGATGCAATACTCGTTAGTACTCTCCTAGTGGTGGCCAACAGAATGCGCGATCTATCATACATTCATCTACTCATTTCTTCGTGCACGAACATAGAACTATGTATAACTCACAATAATGGTCTTCTCTGCAACTAACGCTATAAGAGAGGGCTGAGCAAAGCGGTAACATAGCCAATCAACGGTTTGCTAGGACAAGGTGGGTTAGAGGCTTGGTTCAAACAATATGGGAGGCATGATAAGCAAGTGGTAGGTATCGCAGCATAGGCATAGCAAAAGAGCGAGCATCTAGCAAGCAAAGATAGTAGTGATTTCGAGGGTATGATCATCTTGCCTGAAATCCCGCAAGGAAGAAGAACGAGTCCATGAAGAAGACAAACGGACGTAGTCGAACGGATCCTCACAACGCGATTACCGGAAACAACCCGAAGAAGCAACACCGGAAAGAAGCAAACAACATAGTAAACAACCACCACATAATCATGGCATGATGCACAATCAAGTATGATGCATGTCCGGTTTAATAAGCATGGAAGTGCAAACATGGCATGGCAAAGCACAAACAACACTACAAGTTAAGTGGAGCTCAATATGCAACGTCTGCATATTGACGAACACATCTATGACGCGTTATTCTGCACTCCATGTTGCCCATTTTGTATGGGGAGTTATAAGGAGCAGGTAACTCATGAGTAAAGCTACACCCACGGTCGCATATCACAAGATAGTCATTCTTAGGATTCGCGAGCTGCGGCTAGTTATGTGCTTTCATTCCACACTACAAGTATACTTCAAAGTTTATTTTCAAGTATCATAGGTGACAGCTTGACTTCAGACTGTAGATACACGACATAACAGAAACTTAGTGACTTGATTAGCACAAGGCATCGAGAATTATAATTAGATGGTGTCTGCAAAGAACTTATTAACAAATAACAAATTTCCATCAGCTTCTGTTTTGGTAAAATCACCCAGTGATGCAATTTAGCAATTTTATATGGTGCAAAACCACCATTGTGTAAATATATATTTCGCGTGTTAATGCATCGAATTCGGAACATGGATTACGCAAAAAGATTATCGTTAGAATTATTATTAGATAGTCTATCATGTCGTACGTATAGACGATAACGACGAGAAGCCTTGTTCGATGTGTCAGTTCAATGGGGAACGCACCAAATATAGGATCGCAGGTGGTGAAATGCACATGTCCAACTACCTACGTGAAATGGATGCCTGTCTAGTGCCAACATCGTAGTAGGTTATATGCCTCTCGCAACTCATGGACGTATTGTTTGCCATGCATATGAGGATACAATTGGGAGCCATGACCACGTGGATCAGTCAGCGTGATTTGCATAGAGGATTAGACATGGGGTTTCGATTGCTGCAGGACTACACGGTTTTTGCATGTGCGACGGAGGTCCTGTAGTGTAGAAATGAATGCTACTGTGCAAAGCCATACTTACAAACGAAGAGAAGGGCAATCCTCTCTCCTAAAGCGCTTTCTCGCGAAGATATCGTTGCAATCAGGTCGGCAATCTCGACTCGCTTCTCGAGCAGAATGAGCATCCCAAGATTCATCCCGCCAAGCAATTTCGCAGTTCTCACACCACGAAGATCGTGTACTTGCGGTCTCCAAGGGTCAACAACCATATCTCAACCTTGACTCCGCACAAAGCATTGAGGACTAGGACATGACGGTGCTTGAACCCTAGTAGTGCCATACGCGAGCACGGTTCTCGATTCAGCGATGACGTTGTCGTCATGGTGGGGAAGTCTAGAGCAAGATACGTGTCGTGTCATCGGTGACGTATCGCTAGTGGAAGTTCTTGGGCTCACATCAGTAGACGACCGGATTAGGAACGCGCTTGTATCGCTCTCCGGCCTGTTGTCAGCCATGTAAGTGGTTACGTGAATTGTTTGTCCGTTGACAGACCGCGCTCCCTCTCGCTCGCTCGCTTCTCGCTCGCTCATGATAGGTTAGTGTACTCGAATTATCGGAGATAAAGCAAGATTCCATCAATAAGCTACACTGTCACCAGTCATGTGATTTGTACGAGTCCACTATCGAGGACCCACTCGGAGTGGGCGCCTTGTAGGCTTGTCACCAGTCATGTGATTCTTTACATCCACTATCGAGGACCCACTCAGTGGCTTTGGGGTTGATCATTGCATGATATGAATTTAGTGCTTCGAACTCATATACTTCATTCAGTGAAGAATATGGTATCAATTTCATCAGATCAATTTCATCAAGCAATAGAACAGATAAAGCAGTATGAGGACGTGAGAAATGAAAATTCATTTCTTCATGATTAGCTTGCGTCCTTTCAAGCATATTCAGGTCTCCAGCAAATTCTTCAGACGATTAAGTTCGTCTGGAGACCTGACCCTGCATAAGAGATTAGTTCTTTTCTTCACCACCCACATCTGAAGGGGTGGCAAAGAGTTCATCATTCTGCGAGCTCCATAAGAGAAAGGTGGCATAGATGCCAATCCACTTCGTTTCACATAAGAGGGGTTAGGGTAAGCATAAGAGTAAGCAGAGAAATTCTTCGAGGACTTATGAACATAATGATTTGAAGAATAATGCACATATCCATAATCCTTAGATCTTCCCTGCGAAACATAGACGGGCACGTTAGTACGCGCGATGATGTTCATATGTGAGGACTTTGATCCTTAATCGAAGGATTTGGTCCGGGCGGGCAGCTCGGTCAACAGCGGCGCTGGCGCGGCAGGCAGAGGCCATAGCAAGTGAGGAGATTTTGTGTCCGTATGAGGACTTGGATCCATATGAAGAATTTGGTCCATTATTAGTTAGCAGGCACAATTTGATCGTGAGGGAATTCGCTCTATGACTGACTACAAGGTTGAAGAAGAGGTAGTGCATGATGAAATGCTTCACCTGAGATTTTCACAGAAGGGCGCAGTCAGCTCCATGGAGGCATAGCCATGCGCGGGCTGTGGAGATCCTCAAGCAGAGAAGAAAGCCGGCAGGATGGATTGTGGTGCCGGCTTTTCGGAACCCGGACGATTTTCCTTCATAGGCGAGGGCCGCAGCTTCCTGCAGTGTAGTGGCCGAACACTTATCGGTCGATAGGTCGCACCCTATACCTTCAGCCGATTCCTAGTATTTTGCGACTTGAACAGGTAATATTAAATAGTGAAGACTGGTGCGCGAAATGAGACAGGAGGAGAGCATGGGTTGCTCATGGCAGCTACCTGGATATGAGCGGAGCTCTGACAGTTGTAAGACAGTAACGACAAGTAAGGATGGAGTGGCGCGACATGGGACGGTCCCCTTTGCCGCCGCAAAGTCCCGAGTGCGTTTTGGGAATTACTGCTCAGGTTCCGGCAGGCGCGGTGAGGTCTGCGCTGGCAATTCTTGGGGGCATGACGCAGTAGTGTAGTGAGTTCTCCCATCTCAAAGGCAGAGGAGTAAGCGCCGCCTCGCTGTCCGTCATCAGAAGAGAGATATCTCGGTGAGAGTGCAGCATGTCATTTCCGAAGCGACACACTTCGAGTGCACAGGATGAGCCTGGTGATGCTCCATAGTGAGGGCCTGGTCTTTCTAGTCGTGACTGCTCTCGGCCTGTCGGGCTCACATACAAGCTGTTCCATTGCTCAGCCATGGACGAAATCGAGCTCGCAGTGGATCACTTTTGCAGAGCCGGTAGAGTAGTCGCTCAGATGTGAGGGATATAAGTCAGAATGCAGGGGCGGCGACGCGTCTACGCCTCGCAGCGCGAATTCGCAAGGCGTGACGATACAGCGATCTGCGTGCGCTCGACAAGTGGAACTCTCTCGTCCGCTCTTCTGTCAACGCGTGAAGACGGAGAGCTATGCAAGAGGTGTACTGCGAGCGAGCGATGTGCGCGCGAATGCGATCTCGCAATAGGTACAGTTGTAAGGAACGCAGAGCTCTCGAATCCTGTATGTAGCGCTAATATCTGCGAGCCATAGTGAAAAGGCGATAGCTGGAGCAACATGGGACTTCGCACAATGAGATAGCTCCGATGCCTTCTTCTGTATTTGCACAGATCGTGTACATATACTACTATCTGATCTGCCTCGAGAAAGATTGGTATGCGTTTAGGGGTTCTAGTTGAGAAGAAATTCATAAGAAAGGTTTCATGATACCTTAGGCATAGGGGCGAAGCAGTTGTTATGCATGACGTTGAAGAGGTATGTCAAACTGTGGGACTGGAACATCAGTCTGCGTGGAGAAGATTTTGAGTCAAGATTTTAGCTGCGATCCATTTCGTTGCCCAACGTTATCATCGCTTTATATCTAGCATTATTTTGAACCTTTCTAAAGAGTGCGTCCCGTTGTTGCAGGATGTTCAACAGCGATCTAGCAAGTTTAGCAATAGCCTGGTTTGAGGGTTAGCTGATCAAGGGTGTCGTCAGATGTCACTAGTATTCGCAGAGGAGGGACCTAATGTTGTGATGTGAGGCCTTTGCAGCGTGTTCTCGCCAAGTACAAGCAAGTAGGTGGGTGAGCGCTGGTGACGTCTCGCCGTCGTCGTCAGTTCGTGCGTCAGTATGTGGTGCTCCTCGCTTGTTAGATAGGCTAGATGGTCTCGATCTTTGGGCGTAGCAGATGGGAGGGGTGGGCGCACCCACGATACAGCGAGGGACAGTGAGTTGGGCCAAGTTGCCTAGGCCTTCGGCGCCGAGCGGAGCGTAGTTTAGCGAATAAAGTCCCGTTTCTCCTCCATGCTATCTTCCCTCTCTGCTAAATTATCTTCTCTTTACTATCCTCATTCCTTACAGAATTCAAGCTATACAGAGACATCCGAATTATCCTTGCCAGAGAAATGAGAATGCAGAATCGAATTCCTTCTATGAGATTGGGACTGCTGGAAACTGGGCATGGGGATAATTTTACTGGACTTTCGCTTGATAGAAGATGAATGAGTCCTTGCTGGAGTCTCCCTCATGGAATGATCAGTGAAGGACTATTTGAAATCGATATTTCTTTCTTCTTCTTTGAATAGTCATCAAAAACATGTAATCTTGTGTGTACTGATTTGCATATACTTCGTTCTATCTTCTATTATAGATTACCTTATATCTCAATATAGAAGGTAGCAATCGTTGAAATGTTTTGAATTAAGACAGTGCAGGCAGGTGTGATCGGTAGACGCTCTAATATAAATTGCAGTGTTTTGAGATGTTTGTGCGAGAAGTCCTCTTCTCTCGTGTGAAAATAAGATGGTGAATTAGGAGAATTTTCTGATCTGCAAGGTCACTGAAGCGCGCTTCGCAGTCGATTCGAGGAACTTTATCTCAGAAAGCTACGACCACGGTCTTAAGAAAGACTATTATGCGTAAGTACGTTATCTTACATTGGCAGTGACGTAGCTTATCGTAGTGCTGACCTTCGCCGAACTACAGATATCTGCGGAAAGGGTTACATGTCTCAGATTAAGGCTGCTGTTCAGAATTATCTGTTCAGCCTATCCACCGATTTTGATAATATTGGCGGAGGATATGAATGCTTGCCTGGCCTCATAATTGATATTAGAGCCCTTCATCGCTCGCATCCTACCATAGATCTGTAGGTTTCCTACGCATCGCTCTCTTTCTTCTCAGCGCGGCGCTTATGCTGAAAATAGTCGGAGTTAGCAGTAGTGGAACACTGGAGTACAACGATGCCATGGGCCAGACAGATTTATATTTTCAGAGACTATTGGGTGCTAAGCAAAGCCCCTGTATGTCCTTGACCTGCGGGCAACTGAATGACTGCAGACCATAACGCAGACGATGCTACCGACTGGCGCGCAATAGCGAGCGCCAGCTTGGATGACCAGTGCATTTGCAATGTCTGATTGCCACATCTTAACCTAGAGCACAGATGCGCAGACATGCTGTGGCATATATCAGAGCCACACAGAGATCGACACCGACAACGACCTCGAACTCACGCGCACAGACTAGAACCACTGGGCCGTGGAACGCGCTAGGCAAACGCCGCACGGTCTTTGGGTGACCGCCGCCGATCAAATCATGAATCGATGTTCAGTTTGTGACCCCGCCCTGGCCAGCTCATCTCTTATCGAAACGCATGTATTGTTCATGTCCACTGGTCGAAGCTCTATAGCCCTCCACGCCTCCGACCTGAGATCGAAGCATTGACTCCTGCATCCTTATGCTTATTTTCTTACTACTATGCACCATGCTATCCCACTGTCATCTGTACATCCACTAGCTTACATAGTAGAGCTAGCCCACACTATAAAAGGGGCACTCATCCATCCATCCAGGGATGGACTCCCACGGCCACAAGCCATGGCCATACATGGCCGGCCACTAGCATGCCTCGAATAGGCATATACCTAGATCAGATGCACTGGTCACTGATCCGAGATACAGCTCCAGGAGCACTTTGTACTGCCCGATGTACACCCCAGATAGATACACTCAGACATGCAGCAGTAGGAGTATTATCTCTACGGAGAGCTCCGAAGCTGGGTAAACCACCGCGTGCTACTCGCATACCCGCTCCCGGGCCTATCAGCAGCAGTCTTACCCACACACTAAGCCCTTGTGGCATCTGTCGACTCGCAAGCCCCCCGTGAGAAATACCACGACAGTTGGCGCCCACCGTGGGGCGGTACTACTACTACGCTACCACGCTGCTGCTGGTTTCGCTGTCCGGGCGGGACCCTTTTTCTTCATCGCCTCCGCCGCGGCGTCGCGCCGTCTCTCCGGTCAGCGCTCGGGGGCTCGACTTCGACCCGCCCCCGGAGCGGCCGTGCGGGACGGCGCGCCCTCGCCGTGCGGCTCGCCATAGCTCGTGACGCGCATGCACCGCTCCGTGCCTCGCCGTCGGTCTGTCGCGCAGTTCTCTGTATCACCCAACGACTTAACGCCGTGCCGTGATCCGTCCATTTCGCCTCGCTAGCAGTGTGCGGTACGTTTTCGGAGGGCCAAAGTCGGCCGTGTCCATCCACGCGGAGGCTTGCGTTCTGCCTCCTCTCCGCCGCTCCGCCTTGCCTCTGGCCGGAATTGCGCTTGTCCGCCTCCTCCATCTTTGTGTGGCCTAGAGGTCAAGTCAGCCTAGTCAAACCGATTAGACAAAACCGGGGGTGCGCTATCGGCTACCCATACAAGTCTCAGATGTGCCATCTTCCCAGGAACAATGCGTTTTCCTGGACCTAGTGCTTCGGCATGCTCCGGGCCGACTCGCTAGTCCAGGTGACGTTTCACTCTTTGTGTATCCTGCCTGCTGACTTCTGCGACCGCGGTGAAATCGGCCCATGGCACTGCTAAGCTCTTATCGTTAGCTTGCTCTGCGCCTGGTGCGGCGCCCAAGCTCCAGTCACTCTGCGAGCACTCACGTTGGGATTTCAACAAGTCCTACGCGCCGCCTCCAGCGCTCGTGCGGTCTTGCACGCCCCGCGATGCCCGTCGCTTACCGTTGCCCCGCCCGCCGGGGCAGGTGCGCGTGTTGCGCCCGCCCGGGCTGCTCGCCTCGGCTCGCGGGCTGCCACCCCGCTTGGATGCTGCCCTCGGGCCCGCTTTCGGCCGCCGCTCGCTCCACCAACCTATGGCGCAGGAGCACCTGCGCGCATTTCCCTCGATTTGCGCCGCGAGGCCCCTGAGCCCGCATGGCTACGTTGTGCCCCAAGTCCGCCGGACAGCAGGAGGCGCCCCGCTCACGGTTCGCTCTCCCGCTGCCGCTGCGCGAGTGCCGCCTTGGGGCGCCTTCTCGCGCGCTACCCGCGCTGCTGCCCGGCTGCCGGACCGTCGGGCGCGCTGGTTCGTTCCGGCCGCTCTACCGCTCCGTGTGGCTCGTCCGGCGCCCGCGGGTTTTGCCACGACCGGAGGCGTGCTGCCTTAATGTGCCTCGGCCGGGCTCCGGCCTCCGGCGTAGGAACCGGACCGCGTCCGGGGGCCGGATTGCCCGCTCGAGTTGGTTTCACCCCGCCGGGCGCGGTTGCGCCTCCGGTCGCCGGCCCCCCGTCCGCACGAATAGGCTGGCCCGCCGCCTTGCGCAGCGATCGCACGGAGCGGACTCGCTGCTACGCCCATTCGGCACCGCCTGGCCGGTGTTCGTCCGTGGCCTGCGCCCCGTTGCCGTCTACACCAAGCACAATCCGTCGGCGCGCACCTCCGGACGCCCCGTGCCGGCTTCCGCAAGTGCGGGTCAGCCGTCCGGGCTCGCCCGATACGCTCGCCACCTGTGCTTAGCCGGGTCGCGGCCTCGCCCCGCTTCCCGGCTTCCCATGCTCCGGGACTGCTCTGCCAGTCTCGGACCTGCGGTCCGAGCTTCGCCCCGCCAGTCTTGGGCCCCCGACGTGGAATATTCGCAATCAGGGCGGTCGACTCGACCTCGCCGCTCGGTCTGCTCGTCGTTGCGCAGGTGGCCACTTGGGGCTGACCAGTGCCCCGGACTCCTTCGCGCCGGCACATAGCCGACCCACCGGGTGCTGCGCAAGGCTGCTTCGCCTGCGTCCTCCCCGCCCGGCGGCTGCCTCGACACCTGGCCGCTCCGGACCCCCGGCCGCCGGCTACCCGGCCCGCGCACAGGCTGGCTTCCGCATTGCCCTGGGCCGGCGGGTTCCGATCTAGACGACTACGGGACCGCGACTTTGCGCC
Organism: Triticum urartu; assembly: GCF_003073215.2. Taxonomy (NCBI): domain Eukaryota; kingdom Viridiplantae; phylum Streptophyta; class Magnoliopsida; order Poales; family Poaceae; genus Triticum; species Triticum urartu. The sequence continues at coordinate 322,831,890 of NC_053028.1, forward strand.
CGTGCGTGCCGCGCCCGGTTATGCGCTCTCGCGCTGCTCATACTCAGGAGAAAAAGATTGGCCGGCTGCCCAAGGGTGACTGAGAAAGAGAGAAAAGAAAGTCAGCTGACCGCTGAGAAAGAAGACAAGGTAGTTGCCGGAAGATCCGGCCCGACTGCTCAGCAGTCGGCCCGAATCTCGGGGGCTACACCCAGCGGGTGCGCTGACGCGCCCCCGCGAGAGAAGAAGACAAAGTAGTTGCCGGAAGATCCGGCCCGACTGCTCAGCAGTCGGCCCGAATCTCGGGGGCTACACCCAGCGGGTGCGCTGACGCGCCCCCGAGAAAGAAGACAAAGTAGTTCCGGAAGATCCGGCCCGACTGCTCAGCAGTCGGCCCGAATCTCGGGGGCTACACCCAGCGGGTGCGCTGACGCGCCCCCGAAGAAGAAGACAAAGTAGTTGCCGGAGATCCGGCCCGACTGCTCAGCAGTCGGCCCGAATCTCGGGGGCTACACCCAGCGGGTGCGCTGACGCGCCCCCACGAAGATTGCAGACAAAGAGAAGAGTTTTGTCCGGCTGTCAGCAGCCGGCAGAAAAAAAAGGGCGCTGCAAGACGCCTCGCCGCCTGGCCGGTCGAGCCTGACCGGCCGGGCCCCCTCGAGCACCCGGAGGCTCGAAGGCTTCACCCAGCGGGTGCGCCGACGCGCTCCGCGAGCGCCGAGTTGCGCCGGCTGTTTTCGACGACCGCGACTACACAAAAATCAATGTGAGCTCTTCACCCGCATATTTTTGCACTACGCAAGCACGGATAACCCCGAGCGATGCTCGGGGAACTATCTCCGCATTTCATTACAGTTGCATCACTGTTTCGCCCCGGCGGCCAGCCAGAGTTGGCCCGGGGGCTGGCCGCTTGGCCTGAGACGTTAGTTCCCGCAGACGGCTTAGTAGCGTGCGCAGTACCAAAGGCGTACCAAAGGCCCACTCTTAGTCACAGACCGCAGCGGCTGTCCGCTAGCAAGAGTGAACGCTGGAGGCCACCCACGCGAAAAACGTCCGGGAAGAAAAACGGTTCGGGCGACCCGGCGTTTCCTTTACAAGTATCTACTCGGTTGAATCTGCTCCTAGACTCTGAGTACTGTACACTCCACTTCGCGGCCCACTCTTAGCCACAGACCGCAGAGCGGCTGTCCGGCAAGCAAGAGCACAAGCCAAAAAGCGGAGGGAACATGAAAAAGATTAAGGGGGCTCGGACGAAACCGAGTCGGCACCCTCCGCATAAAACTTGCAATGCTAAAAGCAAACATTTGATATATCTGCATGGACTAACTTTGTCTTTTTCATGATCATTTCCATGAACACTCGCCAAAAAACCTCCGCCCAACTTTGCCAAGTTGCCCGGAGGCTTGGGGGCTACTGTCGGAGTAATTGGACACGGATACCCCGAAGACGGCGAAGACGATATTTCAAGACATCGGGGCTAGCAAAGCCCCTCAGTCTGCCTGCCGGCTGCCGACTGCGCCAACCAGCCGGCTGCCGACTGCGCCAACCAGCCGGCTGCCGACTGCAGCCCGACCCGACCCGACAAGACACCGACGAGACGGATGTACCGCGGACAAGACAACCGTACCGCGACATCATGTACAGTGTCACTTGTCCCCTGGCACTATTTATGAAGTGACCCAGGGGACAAGCATGACATGCACCATGCCTTACCCATGCCTACCCACATAGCTTACATAGTAAGCTAGCCCACACTATAAAAGGGGCACTCATCCATCCATCCAGGAGGATGGACACACACACACCCCACGGCCACAAGCCATGGCCATACATGGCCGGCCACTAGCATGCCTCGAATAGGCATATACTAGATCAGATGCACTGGTCACTGATCCCAGATACAGCTCCAGGAGCACTTTGTACTGCCCGATGTACACCCCAGATAGATACACTCAGACATGCAGCAGTAGGAGTATTATCTCTACGGAGAGCTCCGAAGCTGGGTAAACCACCGCGTGCTACTCGCATACCCGCTCCCGGGCCTATCAGCAGCAGTCTTACCCACACACTAAGCCCTTGTGGCATCTGTCGACTCGCAAGCCCCCCGTGAGAAATACCATGACAGGAATCATGAGTGTTTAGTCTCTCGAGGATATCAGCTGGGATCAAGTGACTTATAGTCTCCACGTTCTTGTATCATCAATAGGAATCAAGCGATCTCAGCAATTTCTTCACCACCTCATGGTCGGTGATATCAGCGTGGCACCAAGTGCTTGAAGCTCATTTGAGATGTCAGTGAGGCGATCGAAGGTTTGCTGAACATTTTCATTGTCGAGTCTTTTGAAGCGGTTGAAGAGATTTCGAAGAACGTCAACTCGAGAGTCACGCTGTGTTGAGACTCCCTCATTGACCTTGGACAGCCTGTCCCAGATAAGCTTAGCTGTCTCCAAAGCACTCACTCTGCCATACTGCCCTTTGCTCAGATGGCCACATATGATATTCTTCGCTTGAGAGTCGAGTTGCTTGAATCTCTTCACATCAGCAGCGTTGATGGTGGGAGTGACAGAGGGAACACCATTCTCACAACGTACCAGAGATCGTTATCAATTGCCTCAAGATGCATGCGCATCTTATTCTTCCAGTAGGGGTAGTCCGTCCCATCGAAGGTAGGACACCCAGCAGAAACCTTGATCATACCTGCGGTCGACATAACTAAAACTCCAGGTGGTTAAACCAAAATCACACAGAACAAGGGAGTACCTTGCTCTGATACCAATTGAAAGTGCGTTATATCGACTAGAGGGGGGGTGAATAGGCGATTTTTATGAATTCTTCACTGAGGAATTTCAGGGTGAGGAAATTCCTGAGAAGAAGAACTACTTGCAGCGGAATAAGTACTCAGAAGTAAACATAACAGTGCATGAGCATGGTCTTCATGATGAAATGAAAACAAGCACAGAGTACAGAAAGCGTAAACACAGGATAACAGGATGAAGACAAACAGACTGAAGAAATTGAACTGAGGAAATAGAGAAAGTCTTCAGTCAAAGTCTTCAAACAGATATGAACAAGCACACAACACAGATAAGAGGAAATGGAAGGGTGAGGGA